>NC_056733.1:1525435010-1525492510 GCF_019279795.1 Protopterus annectens
AGGCCATGGTTCTGACACCAGTCGTTGTTCTCAGTGAAGCCTTTCCGTAGGATGTCAACATCACTTGGGGAGTTAATAATAGCTCCCAACTTGCAATCATCTGTGAACTTTGTCAGCCAGAGTCTCTTTGTGTTGGCCTGGACTTCAGAGAAGTAGATACCAAACAGGAGAGGACCCAGGACCGAACCCTGTGGGACTCCACTCGTGACTGGTCAGCAGTCTGACTTGGAGTCAGCTACTTTCACACTGTGGGTTCTTTCTATGAGCCAGTTTGCAACCCACCTAGTGATATAGGGATTGATGCCTAGCTTAGTGAGGATTTATATGATTCCTGAGTGGGGAATGGTATCAAAGGCCTTGGCCAGATCAAGGTAGGCTGTATGAACCACCTTGCCTTCATCCACAGCTCTGGTGATTGACTCAAAGAAGTTGACAAGGTTGAGCAGGCATGATCTACCCTTCACAAAACCAAACTGTGTGAGATCCAGAGTTTGGAGATTCTCTCTATTCTTGTTTATTAGGCCAGTGATGATGCATTCCATGGCTTTGCATATCAGACTTGTCAGGCTAATGGGCCGATAGTTCCCAGGGTCTGTAGTCACTTCTCCTTTGTGGAGAGAGATGACTGTAGCAGTGTGCCATTCAGTAGGGACAAAGCCTGAGGTGAGGCTGTGATTGAACATGGCACATAGGTGAGGTGCCAGTTCACTCTGTAGTTCATGTAGGATACAGCCAGGGATATTGTCAGGTCTCATAGAAGCTGTATTCTTGGCCTTGGACAGTGCTGTTTTAACCTGTGCAGCAGTAATACTGGGTGCCTGGCAATCTGCTGGTATTGTGACTGGTCCTTTGGTGGGGGAGAGAGGGGTAAAGTTGTCACTGAATCTGCCGGCCAGTATATTGGCAATATCTGTTGGCTCGGTATAGGAGGTGCCATTATGCAGTAGCTCAGAACAAATCTGGGTATTGCTGTGGAGATACTTTACATAACTATAGAAGGCCTTGTGGTTGTCTTTATGATTTGATGCAATCCTGTTTTCATAGCTAGTTTTAGAGGATTTGATGAGTGATCTCAACTTTTTGTTGAGGCTGATAAGGGAATTTTTCCAGTCTTTGGACTTCACCTTATTCCGCATCAGTTTTCTCCTTCTGTTGTAGAGTTTGTTTATGGCAGGGGACTACCAGATTGGCTTCCCTTTTTTGGAGGAGAGTGTCTTGATTCTATTCGGTATAGGGAAATCCATGCATTTATGTATGTGTTCGTACAGTACATTGGTGTATGATTCGGCAGTCATGCAACTATTCTCCATTAGCATGGGTGCCATGAAGTTAGCCACCTCTGTTTTTAGGAGTCCAAAGTTTGCTTTGGAAAAGTTTTTCATGATAGTTACCTTTGCAGGGGGCTGGGGGGTGGAAGGGATGTGGATTTCCGAGGTGATTAGTTTGTGGTCGGATCTAACCAGGGAGGAGTTGACTATTGGTGTATAGCAACGTTCGCCCATGTTAGTAATGACCAGGTCAAGGGTGTTGCTACTTCAAGTGGGGGTAAGAACGAGCTGGTTCAGGGCATTGGAATTAATGAATTCCATGAAACGTTGGGCAAGTGTATTGGTACATGAATAGTTTTCCAAGTTGATGGAGGGGTAGTTGAAGTTGCCCAGTATGAGAGTGTTAGGTTGGGCCATAATATTCTCCAGAGTGCTTAGGAATGTGGAGTGTGAGTCTTGGGACATGGTTGGGGACCTATACCAGGCTGTGACCTGAATTGCTGTCTTATCCAATGTTAGCTGCACCTGAATTATCTCTGATGCATTATGTTGGGCTACTAGTTTGTAGGTGTGTGCATCCTTTATGAATATAGAAACACCACTGCCTTTGGAGCTTCGGTCCAAGTTCTGGGGCTGAAAGGAGTGGAATGAGTTATAGCCTGGTAGTGCAGGGGTGCTTTCTGCTGCCTTGAACCAGGTCTCTGTTACAGCGCAAATGTTGATATTCTCCATTTTAAGGAGTGCTTTGAGCAAGTGCATTTTGAGATTTTGACTTCTAGCTTTGAGCAGCATGACCCTCAGATTGCATTTATTTGTAGCTGTTATGGTGGTAATTTGGTCTTTGGAACACCACCTAAAAAAGGAGGATGGCAAGAGCCTTGGCAAGTATCCAGAAGCCCAGGGGTGACAGATGCAGGCCATCTCTGGCAAAGCATCGAGGTCTGTCAATCATGTCATCCCAGGTCGACAGATACTGGATCCCCTTAGAATGACACAAGAAGCTTAGCCAATTGTTTAAATCAATCATTTTCTGCTTGTACTGTGGTATCATTCTGGGTGATGGTAGGAGGCTGCTCAGGGCTAGGGTCATACCCGCCTGTGCTACATAATATGAGAGCTCCTCCTTGTCTTTTTTTATGTAGTCCAAGGAGGTACATCTCAGATTATTCACACCCACATGTACAATGACAGAGTCATATTTGTACCTGTTGTTGAGCAACCTGAGTTCGTGTGTTATGTAGCGGATCTTGGCACCTGACAGGCAGCTGACTGTTACTTTCTCCTTATTCAGCCTAGTGAGTGGGACATCAGTGGGCCTCACTATCGAGTCACCTATGACTAGTGTGTTGGGCATGCTGTTTTGCCTTAGTGACTTTGGTTGAGTGGCACACTGTTTAGGAGAGTTATGTGTCTCATGATTAGTGTTGTGTTGTCTTGTCTTTTACCTGAACTTATTCTAATTATGCTGGTATGAAACTTCTCACAGTAAGAGAAATAAAAAAGTCCTGACTTAAGACATTTTACTTACAAGTAATAGAATATGCAGAGTTCAGTATATATACTTCAATTTGTGAAATAGGGTGCTGTAGTATGCAGCCATGTTCAAATAATTAAATAAAAAATTTCAATTTCAACAATTGGCTAAGTTTCTGGTGTCATTCAAAGGGGATACAGTATCTGTCCACCTGGGATGACATGCTCGATAAGCTAGGCTGCTTCACAAGAGATGGCTTGCACCTGTCACCCTTAGGCTCTCGAATACTGGCCAAGGCTTTTTCCGCTCCCATAGTGCCTTTTTTAGGCAAGGCTCAAAAGACAAACCCACCACCGTAAATAGCACAAGTAACCAAAAACTGAGGGTAAGGCTACTTAACGCCAGAAGTCTAAACCTCAAAATGCATGCACTCGAGGCACTTTTCAGTATGGAGAACATCGATATCTGTGCAGTAACAGAAACCTGGTTTAAGGCTCCAGAGAGCACCCCAGCACTACCAGGCTATAACTCATACCATACTTTTCGGCCACATAACCCGGACCGAAACACAAAAGGTGGGGGTGTATCCATATTCATCAAGGATACCCACACCTCCAGGTTAGTGGCACAGCACAATGCCTCAGAGATCATCCATGTGAACTAACAACAGGTAAAACTGCAATTCAAATTGTAGCTTGCTACAGATCACCCACCATGACCAAGGATCCCCATTATGCATTTCTGGAGACACTGGAAAATATGAAGGTCCTACCAAACTCCCCAATATTGGGTGATTTAAATTACCCAAACATTAACTGAGAGAACTACTCAAGTACTAACTCCCTTGCCCAATGCTTCCTAGAATTTATAAACTCGAATGCCCTGGATCAACTGGTCAACACACCCACCAGAGATGACAACATATTGGACCTGGTCATCACCAACATGGGCGACCGGTGTTTTACACCGGAGGTCAAACCCTCACTGGTTAGATCAGACCATAGACTAATCACTCTGGATATCCACATTCCGCCCCCATTCCCAATCAAGGAAACCACCATAAAAAACTTTATAAAAGCAAACTTCATGTTACTTAAGACTGAGGTGGAAAGGTTCACAGCCCCCATGCTAAAGGACAACGCTGTCCAAGCTGCTGAATCCCTTACAAAGGCACTCTATGAGCACCTGCAAGAATGCATGGATCATGCTGTCCCAAGCAAAACCAAGACTCACTCCTCCAAGAAAAGGAAACCAGTCTGGTGGACCCCTGCCATAAACAAGCTATACAATAGAAGGAGGAAACTAGTGCAGAAAAGAGTAAAATCCCAAGAAGGAAAGACATCCCTGATCAGTATCAGCAAGAAACTACGATCCCTCATAAAATCATCCAAGGCTAGCTTCAAAAGAAAAATTGCCAAGGACTCCAAAGATAACCACAAAGTGTTCTTTAGCTATGTCAAGAACCTAAGTGGAAACTCTCAGATCTGCTCTGAGTTAGTGCAGAATGGCACAAAATACACTGAACTGACTGATATTGCCAACATTCTGGCAGACAGGTTTAGTGCAAAGTTCATCCCCCTCTCACCCCCTAAAGGGCCCATAATCATCATACCAGAAGAATGTAGTGCCCCAGCAATCACTGACACACAGGTTAAAACAGCCCTATCCAAAGCCAAAAATACAGCTTCAATGGGACCCGACAGTGTCCCAGGCTGTGACTTACATGAGCTACAAAATGAATTAACCCCTCACCTAAACACACTGTTCAAACTCAGCCTCTCTACAGGCTATGTACCCATAGAGCAGTGCACAGCAACAGTTATCCTGCTCCACAAAGATGAAGCCACAACGGACCCTGGGAACTATCGCCTATAAGCCTGACTAGCCTGGTCTGCAAGGTTATGGAGCACATCATCATAGAATTTATTAACAGAGACATTGGGACATTGGCTTTGTTAAGGGCAGATCATGCCTCCTAAACCTGGTGGACTTCTTTGAGACAGTTACAAAGGCTTTAGATGAGGGAAAGGAGGCCCACACAGCCTATCTAGACTTTGCAAAGGCTTTCGACACCATTCCCCATTCTGGTGTTATAGACAAGTTCACCAGCCTGAACATAAACCCCTATGTCGCGAGATGGGATGCCAACTGGCTCATGGATAGAACCCACACGGTGAGAGTTGCAGGCTCTAGGTCCAACTCTAAACCAGTTACAAGTGGCGACCCCAGGGCTCAGTCCTGGGAGCCCTCCTGTTTGGTATATACTTCTCAGAGGTACAGGCAAGCACAGGAGGACTACAGCTGACCAAGTTCACAGACGACTGCAAACTGGGGGCCATAACAGACTCTCCAGCTGATACAGACATCCTCCAGAAGGGTCTCACTGAGACGGATACCTGGTGTCAAAATCATGGCCTCAAGCTAAATGCCAAAAGGTGGATAGTCATCCCCTTTGGAAAAAACAAAGTACCCATGAACTACCACATATGTGGTAGTCCCCGAAATACAGAAAATGTAATAAGGGATCTGGGGACCCAAGTAGATAATAATCTCTCCTTTGATAATCATATTGACAAGGTGGTTAGAAAATCCTTCTATGTGGCCCACCTAATCACAAAAGGGTTCGCATCTAGAACAAAAGAGGTTATTGTGCCCCTCTACTCATCACTCATCAGACCCATCATAGAGTACAATGCCTCATTTGGGATGTACCTTACAAGACACCTGCAACAGCTGGAAAGACCACAGAAGTACCTCAGCAAGAGGACTACTGGCCTCAAACATATGCCTTATGCAGCCCAACTGAAGAAACTCTAGCTGTACTTAGTTGCATACTGCTTACTCAGAGGTGATCTCTGCCTGACATACAAGGCCATGTCCAACCCAGAATTGATGGACATGCTCCACCTAAAAAAAAAAAACAACTCCCCAAGAGCCACACGCTCCAAGGATCTAAACCTCACCTCAACAATAAATAGGATGTGCTGGAGGGACAGATTCCTTTCCCAGAGACTCCCCATGCTTTGGAACAGGATTCCAATCTACATTAGGCAGAGCCCTTCACTAACACTCTTCAAGAAAAACCTTGACAAGTGGATGGGAAACAGAAAATTTACCCCAGGGATCACTAATGGCTCTGCTGGACCAAGGCACAGGGAACTAATCTAAGGGAGTGGCGAAAGCCAACACATTCTGGCTAGGCTTATAGATGTCCTCGGGCAGATAGTCTAGTACTTACCTATGAACCTATATTTAAATAAATAAATAATTTGGTAATATCAGTATAGGTTTTGATAAACATTTATGCATTTTTTCAGAAAGCATTGGCTATTTTAAACAATGCATTCACAGTATAATTAGGAAGACAGACAGACACACTCGTGAGCACATGCAAGCACATACATACAAAAACAACACACACATGAACACACTGTACAAAGGTGGGCCATCTACAGACACTGGAAACTACATACCCAGAAGTGTCACTAGTCGCATATGCAAACCCATGGAAAGAATTATCATGGAATGATCAATAATGACACAGAAAATCTCCAGACACTGGACCCAACCCAGTTTGGTGGGTTCCTATCACGTCATTGAACATTTAGATTGTCGAATGCCTAAATGTCGACACCTAAAGGTTGAACGCTGAAAACCACGAATGGACAATTATGCTAAGTTTTTCCCCGGGAAAATATTTGCTTGGCCATCATCAGGGATTTGACCTTTTCCCTGATGTACAGTGATCTCATAGTTGGTATATTTAGTTGGGGTCGGGGGGGTGAAGCCCCCCACTTGGTTAAGGTTTTAAAGTTTTTTTTTTTTGGCCAAGTGAATTTTTTCACGGGGAAAAATTTGCGTAATTGGCCGTTCACGGTTTTCAGCATTCGACATTTAGGTGTCAACATTTAGGTGTGCGACAATCTAAATGCTTGACATCATAATATAGATGCAGTTTGGTTTCATCAAGGTCAGGTAATGCCTACTCAACCTGGTGGACTACTCTGGGAAGGTTAATGGATGAGGTCAAAACAGTTCACACCACCTACCTTGGCCTGGCCAAGGCATTTCACACAATACCCCACTCAGGAATTATAGACAAACTCAAGAGGTTAGTTGTAAAGTCTTACATCATCAGTTGGATAGCCAACTGGGTCATGAACAGGACCCAAGAAGTTAGAATAGGGGAGTCCACCTCTACAAAGAGGCCAGTCACAAGCGGAGTCCCTCAGGGATCAGTCCAGATTCTTTTTGGTATTTACTTCTCTGAAGTCAAAGCCAATGTCAAGGGAATCTGGTTGACTAAATTTGCAGATGACTGAAAATTAGAAGAAGTCATAGAAACCCCCCACTGACACAAATTTTCTCCACGATGTGCCGACACAGATAAATAACTTATGTCAGAGTCATGGACCAAAATGAAATGCCAGGAAATACATAATAGTATCCTTTGGGAAGTCATCTACTCGAGGTAACTATGATAATGACAACACACCCCTAAGAGCTGACCCAAAATTCAGGGACTTATAGACACACATAGTAATCTATCCTTTGACCATCATGTCTCAAGTAGTGAGAAAATCATTCTGTGTTGTGCAACTTATAAACAAAGGTATGGCATCTAGGTCCAAGGAGGTCATTGTTCCACCGTATTCAGCACTCATCAGACCTGTCATTGAGTACAACAACCCCTTTGGTATGTAAAACAACAAAAAGCCATGAATGTAAAACAGTAAAAAAGCAGCTGTATTGGACCATGGGACAAATGAAATTGTCCCCTTTGGTATGTACCTAACCAGTTACATCCAACAACTGGAACATCCCACAGAGGTTACTCACTAAAAGAATACAGGGTGTAAATGACATGTACTATGCAGACTACTTTAAGGCTCTATCCTTGTGTTCTGTCTCCTACAGGTTGTTAATGGGAGATCTATGCCTGGCATATGAGGCACTGTCAGACCCCCACCCTGATGGACCTCCTGCATATCCATAATACAAACAGCACTAGAATTACTCATTCTAAAAACCTAAACCTTGCCTGTGATATAAATAAGACATGCTGGAGAGACAGGCATGTATCCCAGAAATTACCCCTTCTGCAGAATATGCTCCTCATCCATGAGAAGCAGAGTTACTCCCTAACCCATTTCAAGTGTAACTTGGAAAATTGAGTAGTTAACATCCCTGTTTTGGCACCTGTGTCTCTAATGGACACAGACGGCCTGTAAATGGTTCAACTCCCAGGCCCCTGCTTACACTTATCAAGGGTACCAGAACTTGTAAGAGATTTGGGATGCATGGCTAGACTTAGAAGGGCCCTAGTGGTCATTAGCCTAGTAAACACCTCTGAACCTCTGAAAACAAAAATAAAAATAAAAACTCAAGACTGACCAACATAGCTTAAAGCAATAAAATCTACATTTAATATATGTATAAACACACATTAAGTGCTTTCACACCCAAAGGTGCTTCATCAGACCAAAATACCCAATGTAGAACCAATAGCACTCTTATAGAGTTTTCAATCAATAAAACCACCTAACAAAACCAATTAATAATAAAGGTCACATTATCTAAGTGCTGATTTTAAAGGCACCATTTCATTCAAGTCAAAACATTTGTCTGCTTGCAACTTAATAATCCAATGCAATTCAGCTCTCTCTGTAGCATTATTAAAATCATCCCCCCTTATATCTTTGAATATTAATTGTAACACCATAAATCTAAACATACATAATTGTCCATGTGTGCTAATATGTTTGGCTAGGGCATTTGTTAACTTACCATTACATGTATCACTTAAATGTTCAAGTATACAAGCTCTCAAAGGCCTATTCATCTTCCCTACATAAAAGCACGAGAACATACTACAGAATGCTAAGTAAACAAGGTCAGTGCTCCTACAAGTAGCATACAGATTGGGAGTACAACGTACATTTGTATCTGGGTGAATAAAAAAGTTCTGATCAGAAATAAAACTGCATGAAGTACAGGAACAGCAAGGAAAGATGCCAATCTGAATTGAAAGTCTCCTTTATTCTGTTGATAGCATAAACGCCATTTAAGAGACTTTCTATTCTTGAAACAAAAAACAGGTCTCTCTCCAACCAGATCTCTTATTTTGCTATCTGTCTGTGGGATAGACCAATTTTTATTGATGTTACAAACAAGTGTAGCATCACTAGAATATGTCAAAGGTACTTGTGTTATGGTATTAGCTGATCTGACTTATCCTGTATGAGTATTGGCCAATTGACTTGTAGTATTAAAATAAGGTCCCACCCTACCTCTTCTCTCTCAGTGCATCTCTCATGTTAGAACCAATATCATTGCTCAAAAAATCCTCTACGAACAGAACTATTGTTTTCTTTCCTTTTCTTCTGGTCCATTTCTTTATATTTTTCCATTTGCTTGGTACTTTCACTTGCATGTATGTATGTGCTTGGGGGATGATTTCTAACGAGTTGTGTGATGTAGTCACTGCAGCATATTTAATGGGGAGTAAAAGGCAAACAATGACTATAAATGAAAGCTGGCCACAGATACAGATTGTGTGTCCCAGGCAGGTGTGAGCCTATCACTGAGCAACATTCTACATTCTCCAAAATGATACCACAATATAAAGAGAATAATTCACTTTAACAATTTTAAATATTTTTTTGGCTTGTGAAGACATGATCGACAGACCACTCTGCTTTGTCTGGGATGGTCTGCACCTATAACCACTAAGGTTTTGGATATTGGTCAAAACATTATTCACTCCTATAGTGCCAGTTTTAGGCAATGCCAATCAGATAAAACTTCCAACATAGCAAATTCTAGTCAAGAGAAACTAAAGGTGTTACTGCTCAATGCTAGGAGTCTCAACAAGAAGGTCCACTCCCTGGAAGTGCTCCTCGCCCTGGAGAGTGTTGACATCTGTGCAGTTACCCTACACATGGTTTAAAGCCAAGGAAGGCACCCTGGCAGTACAAGATTGTAATGTTTTCCTCATATTTAGACCAGCTACTGCACGGTGAGGGACAACAGGTGGACGGTGTATCCATCTACATAAAAAGTAAGCACACCTCAAAATTGATCAAACAATATGACATGCTTGAGCTATCCATATCTAACTAACCTTAGATAATGTCTAATACCATATCCTTACTAGCTATATGTCCCTGTCTATGACCCAGGATAACTATACCATGTACTTGAATGTACTGGAGTCACTCAGCATTCAGCATATACACAATACCTCACTTGGCTCACAAATTTAGCCATAGATTCATATGCATTATGAAGTTAGGGTGGCAGAATGCACCTCCACCAAGAGGCCTGTTATAAGTGGTGCCCCACATGACTCTCCTATTTGGAATACACTTCTCTGAAGTCAGGCAAATGTACAGTGCCTTTGGCTGACCAAATTGGAAGACAACTGTAAGTTTTGTGCAATCACTGAATCCCCAAAAGATGTAGATACCTTCCATGAGGGTCTGATATAGACAAATAACTGGTGCCAGAGCTATGGCCTAAAACTCAATGCAAAAAAAAAGCTCCCTATTGAAATGCTGTCACTCGAAATGCAAAGTGCTGACAAGCTAAAAAAAAAAAAAAAGAGAAGAGCGACTCTTGAAAATCGATCCTCTCCTTTAAACTTCTTTTTCAGGAGGGGCATTCCTCCCCTGCAGCCCCCCATATGAGGCCAAGCCCCCAAACCCCCAGAAGTTATATATACCACCTCTGAGATTGCCACACTATGGAGAAAAGGGAATATATGAGAAATGGCATTTCATACTTAGTATGCTCAGTCTCTGTATTTTAGGATTCACTCTAGCAGGTCCAGACATTTCAAATGGTTACCCATAAAAGTGCATAATTATACCCTTTGGGAAGATAACTACCCATGCAAATTACACCACTGATAACACTCCCCGAACAGTAGACCCAGTGGTGAGGGATGGGATGTGGGAACTCAGGCTGACAATAACCTGAATTTTGATCACCATGTGTCCATGGTGGTGAGAAGGATTTTCTCATCACCATCTATGTGGCACAACTTATAAGTAAGGGCATGAAATCTAAGGTGGTCAGAGTCTCACTATACTTAGCCCTAATTAGACCAACAGTTAAGTACAATGCACCCTTCAGCATGTACCTGACCAGTCATTTGCAACAGCTTGAGCAGCCACAGAGGTTCCTCACTAAAAGAATACAGGATGTAAATAACCTGTCCTATGCGGACTGTCTCGAAGCCCTGCCCCTGTACTCAGTTTCCTAAAGACTACTGATGGCCGATCTATGCCTAACCTACAAGACATTCTCTAGTCTAGCCCTGATTGATCTGCTATGGATTAGCAAAACAAGCAGCAGTAGAATTACCCGATCTAAGGATCTAAATCTCATCTGCGACATACACAAAAACATGTTGGAGTGGCAGATATGTGCCTCATGGGTTACCATTTCTTTAGAACAGACTCATTCTTATGAAGCAGAGCTCTTCCCTAAGCCTAATAAAATTCTTTGGACCAATGGATGAGAAATCGCAAATTCACCCCTAGCTTTTCACCTGTGCCCCTTATGGTCACAGGTAGCTTCTAGATGCCCTAAGGCACAAGTATATACTAAAGCCATTCTTGTTCATTGGCACTGATAAATGGGAAAAGTGGGGAATGGATAGGCTTAAAAAGACTCTAGAGCTATTAGCCTAGCAACCTGCTATAATCTTACATATTTTCTCCAGTTGTATTGTAGTATACACGTCACAGACATGCCTTAGAATTTATGGTCATGCTTCTCATATCACACCTCACACTGCTTCAATAAGGTGGCTTGGTCATGCACAATATGCATAGTCATAGATCACATTATAATATGGTTTCTGTGACTATGAATTGTTTAAATGACCCCGCACACACACACACACACACACACACACACACACACACACACATATATATATATATATATATATATATATAGGTTGAAAGGAACTTTCTCCCACTGAAATACATAGATGCTACAAACACTATCTTAGTAAATTGTTTTGCGAAGCTCTCCTATAATATGGATGTTTAGGAATCATCATACAACAAAACCTGCACCGGGAAAAGCTGAAAGACACAACAACAACACTGGTATTTTTAATTTAAAATGCTTATGGTTGCCAAACATCTGCGTTGATTCACGTCATCACAGTTTACATTGTGAAGACATGGGGTCAAGGTGCAGGCACTTACCAGGTAACCCAGACATAGAGGGAAAACAAAGTCAGGAACAGTCACTCAAAAATACTTAATGAATTCATAAAGATATACTGCTGTATTCATTCAAAGTCATCTACATTTTTTGTGATGCAGCCTGTAACCATGAGTGTTTATGGGCTTAGTAGCTCTATATCCCTTAAGAGTAACAATAATAATAATAATAATAATAATAATAATAATAATAATAATAACAATCATAATAATAATAATAATAGTAATAATAGTAATAATAATAGAACAGAACAAGTAGTTTGCAAGAAAAAGTAGGTATGTCAACATGAACAACTGTCAGCAACTTTAATACAATATTTTAAATTATGTTATACTGGTCAGAAACCAAGATAGGAAAGCTTCTGCCATCAGTTCCTTGTCATAAGCAAATGACCACCACAGCCACTCATCCAGAAATGTATATGCTTTGTCTGCAGCAGTGTGGCTCACTGAAAGTCCTATTTACACATAAATTCATTATTTTATGAGGAAATATTATTAGAAGAGATGCTAGTTACTGGGAAACCTTTCAAAGCAGTAGAAACTGAATGCAGGTGCTGCATTCAGTTTCGTCAGTATACATATGATTTTTAAGCTAAGGCTGTATAGTAAAGGAAAACAAAAATAAAGATTAACCTCTCTGCAATGGACAACAAAGTTTGCTCTAGGAAAAGATATAAGATATTGTTTGCAGTCAGCACGTGGTTTTTTTTTCCTATGGATTCTTCAGCCACTTGAAGGCAGCAGTTGTTGCCTAAGATCAACAAACAATCAACTTGGCTTTTATCTTGTTTATAGTACGTTCTGTGTGGTAGTTAAACCAGAGTCTAAACAGACTGCTTGGTATTTAAAGTGTGGAACTCTCTCAGTGCAGTGGTTGTTGAGGTCACACATTTCACAATTTTTTCATTAGTGAGATTTTTGCTGAAGTTGGGTGCTACTGAATAGGTCTTAGTAGTACTGATGATGTCTTCTCATAAACAACCACTTGAAAACCTTATTTAGGGTGCAATGGCTGGTGGGTAAACAACCACTCCAAAACCTTATTTAGGGTGCAGTGGCAGGTGGTCTGAATGGAGGAATGAAATGAACGTGGGAGAGTAATGCCAAATCAGCCATAAAGAAAATAGCATTAGGACCAGGGAGGTCACAGACTAAGACACCAATAAACAATGTGAACCAAAAGATCTCAAAGAGCCCTGGACATCTGCAGTGTAAACTTTGACTGCCAAAGACCCAGAGTGGTTGCAAAACATGTGAATGTCTTTATATGCAATTAGTAAGAAGAATAACCATAAACATGAGTTTTCCAAGATTTTGTAAGAATAAAATGATTCACAGATTCACAGGCTTTTTTGAGGCTTGCACCACGTATTTAATTACAAGTACACAACCCATTTTTATGTAAGTACTGTCAGTAACTGCAAAACATACAGTGATAATTCTGTGACCCTTATGAATCCATGCTAAATTTTGACAACAATTTAGTATTTATTACAAAAAAACAATGGTGCAACAGGTAGCACACTTATCTTTGATGCAGAAAGCTGTGGGTTTTATTCCCACACAAGGTAAATTAATCACTGACACAGCAGTGCAGCACAGGGAAGATGCTGTACTTCTGAGGGTGTTGTCCTTTTGGCAAGATGTTAAACTGAGGCCCCCATGCTTAAGTTGGTAGCTAAGGTGGATGTAAAAGATCCCAAAACACCTATCAAAAAGAGTAGGGGTCCTTTATTTTACAACTGTGTATAAATGTACATATTTACAAACAATTATATTATGTTAATGAGGATAGATTCATAGGTAGGTACTAGGCTATCGGCCCAAGGGCCTAAGTAAGCCTAGCCAACAAAGTTCCCTGGCTTACGCCAACCCAAGAAAGTTAATTTCCTGTGCCCCTGTCAAGCATTGCCACAGAAGTGATCCCTGGGGTGTATTTTCTATTTAAATTTACATTCCTCCATCACTAACAAAATTTTACATTTGTATAACCCCTCACTCCTTTTTCCTTAGCCACCATTTGATTTCCCATACTATGTTTGATAATATCCAATTTCCATTCAACATAATCTCATTCAGTCTTTCATTCCATATTATCCATGCAATGCAAAATGTTTTTCTATCCAAATTACTAACATAGTCCTTATTACATTTCCTATCAAATCCATATCAATCATGTCCATATTTATCTGTTTATAATCTAGTAATTCTCTCACAATATTCTCTTCTATTATTTTTCCCATGAATTTTTAACTCTGTTCTGCAATCACCACAGAAATGACATGTTCTTTCATTTACATTTTTTATAAGGCATATTTCCTTTTACTGCCAACCAATTAATTTGTAACCTACATAAAAATATTGACATATAATATTCTTCATTCACCATTTATTTATTTGCTTTATGACTTTTATTTTCTCTTCTGTTAGATGTTCCTATGGACTCACACAGTACTTTTGCATCAATAGATTTTTATAGCAAATTTTCCTGCTTTCTCCCACCCCCTCTATACATAATTTCCATATTTTTATTTTGTCTTGTTACATCTTTATTTCTTCATTTCTTCATTCTCACTACATTGTATTCAATTTTATTAATTTCCATTCCCTTTTTATATTTTTCTTACATATTCTTACTACCAACATATCTTCTTTTACATTTATCTATTTTAATGCCTTATATAGATTCAATGAAGCCCCATATACTATTCAGTTCAATAAACCCAACCATCCCCCATCTTCTTTATCCATATATTACACTCTTCTTTAAACTGGGTCTAACTTAGATCCTCATATAAATCTAAAGATTATTTCAAGAAATTGCTTCTCCAATTCTCTTGATATCATATATTCATCAGATATTTTTCTCATCCATATTATATTAATTAAATGTACTTTCTTTTTTAAAGAAACCTATACCTGTTCCACATAATACTAAGTCATTTAATTCTCTCAAAATTTCTTATTCTTCATTTAATATAGAATATTCACTGAAATCAGTTCCTAATATTGATATCTTTTTTCTTCCAAATTGTATTCCTTCCAACTGTTCCTCATCTCCAAAACCCTTACATTTTTCTTTATTCATTATTAATCCAACTTCTTGCAATGTGTATGTACATATATTACTTCTTTCATGTCCTCTCTTTTTTTAGCCATTAATATTATGTTGTCAGCATAAGACATAATAATTGTATATACAATACCCATTTCATGTGCATGTTTACTTGTTTTCCTTTTTTTCATTTATCTTTTTTGCTTTACAATTCATGACCATTACAAACAAAATATTACTAATTGGACATCCTTGTTTTAAACCTCTATTCATTTCAACTACTTCAATTAGCCAATCATTCTAAGTTTAGTATTTTTATATACTGACACATATTTTTTATTGATATACAATTATATTTTTCTGTTATTTGCCATAAAGTTTCATGCTGTATTGAATGAATTGTTTTGTTTATGTCAGCCACCATTAATTTTGCTTCTTTTTTTCCCTTTTTTGATA
The DNA here is from genome assembly GCF_019279795.1 of Protopterus annectens. Taxonomy (NCBI): domain Eukaryota; kingdom Metazoa; phylum Chordata; order Ceratodontiformes; family Protopteridae; genus Protopterus; species Protopterus annectens. The sequence continues at coordinate 1,525,450,509 of NC_056733.1, forward strand.
TCATACACCATTTTCCTAATTATCATTAATAATTCTTGGCTTCCTTTTTCTTTTATCTCATAAACGGCTTCTTCCATTACATAATTAATTTTATGTTCTAATCTTTTTTGTATTATCTTCATAAATAACTTATGATCACTATTGTTCAACATTACTAGCCTCCATTTTTTATTTCATTCTTCCCCCTTTTTCCATATAAATCTCATAACCCCTACATATTTCTGCATACCAAATATGGTTATTTAACTATTCATTAAATACTTCCACTAACATTTCTTTCTGCCATTGTATTCTTATACATTAAATATCTTATACCATCTAGTCCTGTTGCTGAATTTATATTTATTTCCTTCATTACCTTTTCTAAATCCATAACTGTAATGTGTTTGTCCATTTCTTTATTCATTTCTTCTGTAAACTGCTTCATCCTCTAATTATTTTTCTTTTTCTCTTTTTTCACAATCTGTTTAATATACTACACCACAGTATTCATACTTTTTCTTTGTTCTTTTTCAACTTCTCAATCTTTATTTTTCATTTCTCTCATTATGGCACTATGTTCCTTTACTTTTTTACTCATAGTTTTTCTTTTCTGAAATATTCCCTTTTATTTCTTTTCAAATTGTATAAAACAGAATTTTGTGTTTCTTTATTTTCCTTCTTATCTGTTTGTCTTTTTGTATTTTCCCAAATTAAATGCATTCTTTTATATTTCTCTTTAAATATTATCAATGATTCTGACAGATTTAAAAACTCTGATAATCAAATGATCTTTCCATAACTTTGTTATATCTTTTCTACTTTTCACTTTCCACTGCTTTTCATGAATTCTCTGTATCCCTCTCCCATGTTTATATCTTTTTTGTTATCTTCTATTTCTCTTCTTACAGCCAAATGATCCAAAAATGTTTGTACTGCATCTTCTATAACTAGTCTTATAGTTTTAGAAATAAAAAAATAATCTATTTCTGTTTTCAATTTTCATCTTCTATATGTACTTTTATTATTTCATCCATTATTTTCTCATCTGATCTCTCTGGTTTTGCTTTTTACATCTTAAGTCACAATGAAAATATCCTGTTATTTTTCTGTCCATATTAAGTATAATACAGATCATCATTTCTTGAAATACCCTCTCTTGTTTTTTACATATTACATAAGCATATATTGCTATAAGTATAAATGTTCCCTTCCCACCTAAAGTCAACTACTGTCAATCTTCCTAATTTAACTAAAGTATAATACAACATTTTTATTCACATTCTATATAATATAGCTATCCCTGAAGATGTTTTTTTACCAAAATTCCATACTATACCTCCAATCCTTGAGGTCTCTGTCTGTTCTCTTTCTTATTTATTTAAACCTTTAACCTCCCCAATACTATTAAATTTACCTCACACATAATACATGATTCTTACACCCCAATCCTTCTTACTACATTCTTTATACTATTAACATTAATTGATAAAATTCTAAGATTGTTTACTTCCCTTCTTAATTTGCAATAAATTTATTTATTTCCTTTCTTTTTTACTTTTAAACCTATATCGTGAAATTTTCTTTTCCGGTCTTTAGCCTTTTTTCCAACAGAATTTTTATTTTAACCATTTTCCAATCTATATATTTTCCATAGCTAACTTCTGACCACTTTTCCTCTCTCCTTCCCTTTTTGTGCATTAATCACATTTTCTTCTTGTATATTAATGTCATTACTCTCTCTTTTCTGTTTTATCATTCTTCTTGTTGCAGTTCCTCTTTATCATGCACCTCTTCTCTAATCTGTCAATCTACATTAAATTCTAAACCTTTCTCTCTCACAGTCCATCAAAAATGCCATATCTGTTTGCATTTATAATATTTATTTTAACATTTTCTATCATCACGACCAATCTCCCACATAAGTTTTCTTCTTATCACAGTTAGTTACAAAATGTATCTCCCACCCGCAACAAAACAAAACAACAACAAAAAAAACAAAACAAAAAAACAAAAACAAAACAAAAACAAAACATATTTTTGATTGCCCTCAATACTTAACAACAGCTCTATGTCCTTCAATATTAATCATACCAGGAATATGTGCACCATGTTCAAAACTGTTTTCCAGTAGAGAAATTTAACTACAAGCACATCATATCCCCCACACATCTAAGAGTGAAGCAAGTCTGAGCTTACATCTGTTCTCTTCATGACTTGCAATTTTGTACCTTCTTCAGGCAGTGAAAAAACAGATTCACTTTTCTCAGTCTGATCACGTACTCTACTTTGATTAGCTCTTGGAGTTCAATTGAACCCTGAATAACTACCTAGAACTCTGGAAACCTTAAAATGCCTATCGCACTGGCAAGATTTCTGTGGTTATTTCTGGACTGTGTCTATAAGCTGTGCTGAGTGTTGTGGAGCCAGGGATATTTGTAGTTACATACTGATTTGAACCCAGAATGCTGAAGACAGTAGTGTTATCACCACATATCAAATGGACGGTATTAAAACACATGCAATCCTTTTCAGATTTGTTGATTCCTCTGGGATACTTACCATAAATTCTGCTGTTACACTGGCTGGGAAGATATTGTTTAAAAAAAGACTTTCAGTGGCAAAACTGAGGCTCATACCTCTGAATTGTCCAGATTTTCACAGCACGTCCAGATTTTTGCCTTATATTTTTGGTCTGTCCCTCATAAAATTTGTGCTTTTATGGCAAATCACTGAGGACTGAAGTCACTAAATAATAACTTACATTTGAATTTCAAACTTCATATTCTGCAGAAAATGCACGATAGTACAAAGAATGTTATTCTAGCAACTTTCTAAGTTTATGAGACCCATATTTAAAATCTGTCCCTAGTTTTGGGCTTTTGTCACCCCCCCCCATTATTTTTGGCTTTTGTCTAGATTTCTTGAGCTAAGAGGTTAAGAAGTATACTGTGAATTAGTGGCAAATGAATTATTTAAGTGAAAGTGAAATCTGGTACTATTACAACTGGTTGGGTGAGATGTCTGGCATTACTTGTTAAAGGTATCTCCTAAAAAAACTGTTAAGTTTGTAGACATTTCCTTAATATCAAAGTACTGCATTGATCTTTTTTTTATACAGTAAACTCATGTTTTAAGAAATAGTCTACTTTTTCAGTACAGCAATAGATTCCAAAGCTTTAAAAATTCTGTGGTACCAAGAGATTAGCCCAAATGGGACCTTGCACATTTTCCCTTATGGTCACCAGGTGAGAGCTTTTTTTTTTTGAGGGGAGGAACTTTTTTCCTTCCCCTTTGCATAATCCTACAGCCTTTACTCAGTGCCCCATGTCAGTTACTAAGTTTACAAGCCAACTGCTTACTCCTCGGACTTTCTGTGAAATGGAACTGGGCCAGTGTGGATCCTAATGGAGTCCTCTGAGTCCAGCTATCTAAATACACCTGGGGATTTTCACTTATAGCCTACTCATTACTCCATCTCCTTAGTGGTCACTGTGTTAATATCTGAGGGGTGGACATGCAATATGGATGTACAGTGTATTTTCCCACTTCTGCAGCAGATTGACCTCAGCAACATTATCCTCCCTTTGGACCATACCTTCCACATATGACATCCCCAGCTTCCACCACAGATAGTCACAGGAGATGCCCAAAGCACTTTCACCCACACCTGGGATGGTAATGCTCAACCCTTCCTGCTGCTCTTTCAGTCACCCAAACCACTATTCACACCCCATTTGGCTGGGCCATAAGCAGCTGTGTTATACAATCTTCTGTAAAGGCGGGAATTGAGGGTCCTCTGAGTTTTTTTTAAAACATATGTAATTTCAACTTGTATGAATTGCAAAATGTTTGGAATCACTGCTTTGTTTTTCTAGTGTTTTGATGTCATGGCTTCTTTTTTACAGAATATACAAGTTATTGGTTCTTAAGGGTCTATATCACTTTGTCAAAGGTTCATTTCCGTGAACCTTTGTTTATCGACCCTACTACAGGGAATATTCACATCATTGAAAATTTACTTCAACGAATGACTTCTCCAGGGAAAGGAACAAGTTAGCCATCATAAGAAATTTGCCCTTTTCCCCACTGTAGTGCAATCTCAGAGTTGGTATATACAGTTAGGGGGGTTTTACCCCCCCCCACATGGGTGGGTTTGAAATACTGTGCTTTGTGTGATGGTCAGAATGCTGGGCAACTTGCTCCTTTCCCTGGATAAGTCATTCATTGAAGTAAACATTCATTGATGTGAACATTCACTGTATTAGGGTCGATGAATGAAGGTTCATGGAAATGAACCTTCGATGAATTGATATAGACCCATTTCTTAGGCTAGAACACAATTGCATCCTAGGGTACAAGCCCATGGGGACAGTATGCATGAGTTCCTGTATGCTTGGGCATGCGTACTTATGGTGCTAGGGTGGGGGTCCAAAGTACACTTCACAGTTGAGGTCTTGCTGCTTTTTTATGTACCTGAAGTCTATTGCTAAAGTACTTGTGAGATTGTGAGATAGGCATTTTTCCACAGTGTGATAAAGCTCTTCATTAAATAAAAATCTTATAGGTGGCACTTCTTTTTGTTTAAAATACATTTTTGCATTTGCTGGATATGTGTAATTCAGATATTATATACTGACTGCCATGAGCTATTGACTCATGAGTGATATGATAGGAGAGATCAAGTCTCACATCATAGCTTCAAATCCTTGCTCCTAAAATAGCATTTGAGTAATGTTAGAATAATGAAACGGCATTTACACAAAGTGGTAATTGTTGCAGAAGAAAGACAGTTGCATTAAGTAAAGTTTTTTACTGATAAGCTATTATCAAAACCACTTCAGAGCTTTAGTGGCTATTATGTTTTGAAATCATCTTCAAATGTTCTCAACTATCCTTGAATTTGCAGAACATTCCCAATTTTGCTTCATATTTTTAGTACATCCCTCACTGAAATTTTGATTTTCTGGACTGTAGTCAGACAGTAATGCCAGACAATTTAGCAAATAGGTTATGATTCAAAACCTGTTCTATTAACCTTCTGAATGAATTAGAGTAATATCTGAACACTGACCCTTATTTTGGGGTTTTGTTCCTCATTAATTTTTGGCCTTGTCCCTGAGTCTTGAGCAAATAAGTTGAGAGCTGATTACTGGAACAGTGCAACCAGTCACATCACTGTATACTTCAATGCACAGCTGTGCCAATCAGTGTTATAGCTGGAAATTTCCATTAATATTAAAGGGCATCAAGATATTTATCTCACCTTCTGGTTACAAGAACCAAAAGTGCTTTTTACTCTGAGGATTTGCAATCTATCACAGTCATAAATTTCACTGAGACTTCCTGATGAAAAAAAGCAATAGCGGCTTGTATTCTCAGGCTTTTGGACTTATCAGCATTCTCATTCAGAAATATAAACCACTTATAGAGGTACAACAAATCTTGTATGATTTTCCCGTTCAGGCTTTATACATCGGTGGATAAGGAACAAAGACATTAAGCCTTGGTGGAGTCCCTGAACACATTTGTAATATTCCAGCTATCAACTGTTATTATGACTGTGGATTACATTGGAGTAGGGCTTAAAGGATATCCTGAAATCTTTCAGGCATTACATTTACTCTTTCTTAAAAAAAAAAGATAAGAAGAAATATTTATACTTTTCTAGTGGCAATTCTTGTGGTCTCTCCTATTTGGTATGCTCAAACAATTAAAATATAATGTTCATATTTATATTTTCCGCAATTACTTTAAAATTGCATGCCTTATTTCTAATTCATGTCAGAGGTGAGAGGTGTTTTGAGCAGGTTACTGCTGGTGCTTTTTCACAGGTAGTTACTGTTTATAAGTCTGGTATTTGAAATAAAACATTTTAAGATAGTGAAATATTTAAATTGTTGGTAACAGTTATGCATTATTAAGCTCTTGCCTTTGTTCCACTCATATACATCTGGCTATAGAATTATCAACGCGTTTTATTTTTCATTTTTTAATTGTATTTATAAACTGGTACAAATACTTGGCAACCTAGGAAGTCTGTCTAGTAAAGTAATTTGCTAAGAGTCGCATAGTAGAAAAATGGTAGCTGTGAGAAGATATGTTAGAATATTGCTCAAATTCAAAATCTAATTGCCTACTGTTATTAACCCCAAACTTTTTGGGGAAAAAACGCACACGTACACAGTCAATGTACATCATACATCTCAACCTCTTAGAGCAAGAAATCTGGACAAAGTCATAAATAATGGGGGGGAGGGTCAAAGGCCCCAAAAAAGGGACAAATTTTAAATATTGCTCTTAGAAAGTTGATAGAATAACAGGTTTTGCATTACTATGAATTTTCTAAAGAGTATGAAGTCTGATACTCAAATGTCTTTCATAATTTACATTATTTTCTGACCTCAGTCTTCAATGATTTGCCAATGATTTCCTAAAAAAACACAATTTTGTGAAAAAAGTACCAAAAAATATGAGTCAAAAATCTGGACATTCTCTGAAAATATGTACACTTGAGATGTATGATGTACATCCATTCTTACAAGCAGTAATCATCAAATCTATGATAACAGTTATATGTCAAGATTTTGTGGTAAACTAGGGAGTGATTATTTGTTGATCTTGGTTGTTTTAACAGCACATGATCTCCTACACTGAGATGATGTTGAATATGGCTTAGCTATGGGTGCTTCACATCTAATTTGTCAGTCACTGACTCACCACTCTCACTTTCCTCATGTTTCATTCCCCTGTCAGTGTTTGCTTTTATTTATTTGGACCCTGAGACTGCAGTTCATGTGTGCACTGTTTTCATCTTACTAAGGTGTTTTCCCCTTCTAATGGGTATGCAAACATGGGGTTAGCATGGTAAAGTAAGGATGATGTGTGATGACACAGTCCCCCACATGGATAGTGTATGGGGATATTCCTCCTAAAGATAATGCTTTAAGCTTTGTTCAGAGTATTGTTCAATCATTCATTACCAGACATCTTGCTTTTTGGTGATTTTCTGTCAGTTCTTTAATATGGAACTGTTGAACATAGCATTCTTTCTCTCACTGAATTCCTTTAGATTTACATCCTTCCTGACATGATGACTAATTACATGCTCAACACTGCTATTTGTCCATAGGTTCATAGGTGTATACTAGGCTAGCTGCCCTAAGGCATTTATAAGCCTAGCCCAAATTTTTGTGGCTTACGCCACCCCTTATATGAAAAAATACTGTGCCCATTAGTTTGTTGTGCCACTGTCCAGCAGTGACACAGAGATGATTCCCGGGGTAAACCTACGATCTCCCATCCACAGGTCAAGATTTCTCTTGAACAGAGCCAGCAAGGTGCTCTGCCTCACATGGACCGGGATTTTATTCCACAGCATAGTGAGTCTCTGAGTGATAAATCTATCCCTCCAGCACATCCTATTTATATCCGTGCTAAGGTTTAAGTCACTTGCTCTAGTGGTTTTGGTGGATTTGGATTTTTTGAGGTGGAGCATGTCCATTAATTCCGGGTTGGACATGGCCTTGTATGTCAGGCACATGTCACCTCTAAGCAGACGGTATGCGACTGAATAGAGCTGGAATTTCTTCAATCTGGCAGCATGTGACAGATTTTGGAGTCCCTTTATCCTTTTGGTTAGGAACTTTTGGGGTCTCTCCAATTGCTGCAGATGTCGGGTGAGATACATCCCAAATGGGGCATTGTACTCGATCATTGGTCTGATAAGTGAAGAGTACAGGGGAACAATGACCTCACTAGATCTGGATGTGGATCCCTTCATGATCAGGTGGGCAATGTAGAAGGTCTTTCTAACCACTTTAGCAACGTGAGTGTCAAAAGAAAGGCCACTGTCAACCTGGGTCCCCAGGTCCCTGATAACCTCTTCTGTGCTTAGTGGATTGCCACCTATATGGTAGCTTGGGGTTACCTTGTTTTTCCCGAAGGGTATGACTATACATTTTTTGGCGTTTAACTTCAGGCCATGGCTCTGGCACCAGCTATCTGTTTCCGTGAGTCCCTTCTGAAGGATATCCGTGTCCGATGCACTTTTCACTATGGCACCCAGTTTGCAGTCGTCTGCAAACTTTGTCAGCCAAAGTCCTCCCATGTTGGCCTGTACTTCTGAGAAGTAGATGCCGAACAATAGGGGGCCAAGGACCGAGCCCTGTGGGACACCACTTGTGACCAGCTTGGAGTCTGACATAGCGCCAGCAACTCTAACCCTGTGGGTTCTGTCCTTAAGCCAGTTTGCAACCCATCTTGTGACATATGGGTTTACATTTAAGCTGGTAAGTTTTTCTACAATACCCGAGTGGGGTATTGTGTTGAAAGCCTTTGCAAGGTCAAGGTAGGCTGTATGGACTGCCTTTCCCTCATCAATGGCCTTGGTGACTGTTTCGAAGAAGTCGACCAAGTTCAAAAGGCATGATCTTCCCTTGACGAAGCCAAACTGGGTCAGGTCCAATGTCTGCAAGTCCCCTATATCTTTGTTCATGAGCTCCATTATGATCCTCTCCATAGCTTTGCAGACTAGACTTGTTAAGCTTATGGGGCGGTAATTACCAGGGTCCGTAGAGGCACCGCCTTTGAGGAGTGGGACCACAGTTGCCGTACGCCACTCCTTGGGCACGTATCCTGTGGTAAGGCTGAGATTAAACAGCTGCCTTATGTGCGGGTTTAATTCCTTATTTAGCTCGTGTAGCACACAGCGGGGACACCATCCGGTCCCATTGATGCTGTGTTTTAGCTTTAGAGAGAGCAGCTTTCACCTGCGCATTTGAGATGTCTGGGAGGCTACACTCCGCTGAGATAGTTATCTCTCCTTTAGGGGAGAGGGGTGAAGTTTGCACTGAACCTGTCTGCCAGTATGTTGGCAATGTCTGTGGGTTCAGTGATTTTTGTATCATTTTGGACTAATTCTGAGCATATCTGGGAGTTTCCACCCAGGTTCCTAACATAGCTGAAAAAGGCCTTATGATTGTCCTTTGAATCCATGGCAATTTTTCTCTCAAAATTGGCCTTAGTTGATTTTATGAGTGCTCGTATTTTTTTACTAATAATGATCAGGGGTGACTTCCCTTTTATGGATTTTGTTCTATCATGTAATAGCTTTCTCCTCTTATTGTAAAGTTTGTTAATGGCTGGGGTCCACCAGACTGGATGTTTGCCCTTTGTGGAAAGAGTCTTGGTTTTATTTGGGATTGCCTGATCCATGCAGTCCTGGAGGTGTTCATAGAAGGCATTTGTAAGGGCTTCCACAGCTTGGGTTGTGGTTTCCACTGGCTCAGGGGCCTTGAAGGATACCACACCAGTCTTGAGTAGTGTGAAGTTTGCTTTAGAGAAGTTCTTCACTGTGGTCTTTTTTGTTTGGGGTGGGGGCAGGATGTGGATTTCCAGTGAGATTAGTTTATGATCAGATCTCACCAATGAGGGATATACTTCCGGTGTGGAGCATTTTGTCCCCATGTTTGTGATAATGAGATCTAGTATATTTTCTCCTCTTGTGGGAATAGTTGTTCCATGGAATTTGAATTTATGAACTCCAGGAACCATTGGGCTAGAAAGTTAGGGCTTGAGTAATGTTCCCAGTCTATATTCGGGTAGTTGAAGTCACCCAATATGATGGTGTTTGGAGATACATTTATACCCTCCAGTGTCTTCAGGAAGGCTGTGTGGGGTTCCTGGGTTTGACAGGGTGGCCTGTAGCATGCTACAATTTGTAGAGCAGTTTTGCCTATGGTTAGTTGCACCTGGATGGTTTCTGAAGCTTCGTGTGTTGCCACCAACCTGGAGGTGTGGGTATCCTTTATGAATATGGATACACCCCCTCCTTTTGTGGTGTGGTCCGGGTTTTGGGGCCAGAACGCATGATATGAGGTAAAACCTAATAGTGCCGGGGTGCTCTCAGGAGCCTTGAACCAGGTTTCAGTTACAGCACAGACATCGATGTTCTCCATACTGAGAAGGGCCTCGAGTGTGTGCATTTTGAGATTTAGACTTCTGGCATTGAGCAGCATTACCCTCAGTTTCTTCCCATTTTTTTTTTCTAGGGTGGTAGGTTTAGAATTTGAGCCTTGCCTAAAAAAGGCACTATGGGGGTGGCAAGAGCCTTAGCCAATATCCGGAATCCCAGGGGTGACAGGTGCAAGCCATCCCTTGCGAAGCAGCATGGCTTGTCAAGCATGTCATCTCAGGCAGACAGACACTGGATCCCCTTTGAATGACACCAGACATTAAACCAATTGTTAAATCTGATCATCTTGTCTCTATATTGTGGCATCATTCTTGGTGAAGGAAGGATACTGCTCAGGGTCAGGGTCATACCTGCCTGGGCTACATAATCAGAGAGCTCCTCTATGTCTCTTTTCATGTAGTCCAGGGAGGTACGTCTCAGTTCGTTCACACCAGCATGGACAATGACTGTGTCATATTTGTACTTGCAGTGGAGTGACCCGAGTGCTTGTGTTATGTGGCGGATTCTAGTGCCCGATAGGCAGCTTACTGTGACCCTCTCCTTGTTCAGCCTGGTGAGTGGGACGTCAGTGTGTCTGACTATGGAGTCACCTATGACAAGTATGTTTGGTGTTGTATTTGGCCTTAAGGTCTGTGACTGCTTTGCACACTGCTTTTGTGGTTTATGTGTTGCTTGTGGGGTGTCTTGAGGTAGCAGTTGTTTGGGTGTCTGCTTTGGAGGCCTCTGCTGTTTAGGTAAATGTTTACTCAGAGCCTCCGAGTATGTCTTTGTGTGTTTATGTGTTTGATTCTGTGGTGTGGTAGCATTATGTGAGGCTGGTTTTGTGGTGTGTGTAGTTGCCTTCTCCTCCTGTCTGGTCTTGCCAGTCCTGAGTTGAGAGAGCTCAGCCTCCAGTTTGGCTAAATAGCTGAATCTCTCACAAGTATTTGTGTTATGTGGGAGGAGGAGAGGGTTGTCTGTGTACATGAGGCAGTTATAACATTGCCTCAAGATTCCCAGATTCACCAGCTGGACCGGAGAGGAGATTGACAACTGACCTTTGGACATGCTAGAATAATATTGGGAATTCCTTAATAATTGAAAACAAGGGCCAGTGGGGAGTGAGGGTGTAGTGCTTTTAATTTTTAGTGCTGACTTATATAATTGCTTTAGTGAGCAAGTGCCAGGTAACTTGAGTGCAATGTGTTACAAGTAACTAAACGCAAAAACGACAAACAGTAACTTTCTTTCAAGTGAAACAAGGAAATAAGTACAGTAAGCAATGCAGATATCACTAGTGATCCACAGTAGCGCTGAGAAGCCGCGTATTAGGTGGAATTAGCTTCCAGGGAAATAACAAGCAAACAAACAACAAACATATAAACAAAGCTAGATTCAGCAGGCCTGGATCTAGTCTATGCTAGAGCAAACAAGGTGTACCAATTTCAGTAAGATACAATTCAAATATTCAGGCACTATAAACCTTTAACCAGAAATTCCCAGCTCAGAAGGGCAGAGTCCAGCCTCTTCTCCCACAAGAGTGCAGACCACGAACCTTCTTAATGTTAAATAACTGGCGTGAAGCCCAAGTGCCTAAACCAGAACTAATACACTTGGACACTGGGCTCTCAATCAGCAGTTCCCAACTTAGAAGGATGAAAGCTACCTGTCCTGCCACCACAGTGCTTGCCACAAACCTTCCTAATGTAAAACAACTGGTCTGAAGCCCAAGTGCTTAATCCAAAAGACTTAGAATGATAGCTACACTTTAATCAAGTTACAACCAAGCAGTAATAAATACAATTGAATACTTTAGAGAATGTCTGGATTAGTGCTCAAGTTACACAAACAAAGCTAGATCCAGCAGGCCCGAATCCAGTCTATGCCACAGCAAACAAGGCGCACCAACTTCAGTAAGAAGCAGTTCAGATATGCATGCACTATAAGCCTTTAACCAGAAATTCCCAGCTCAGAAGGGCAGAGTCCAGCCTCTCCTCCCACAAGAGTGCAGACCACGAACCCTCTTAATGTAAAATAACTGGCCTGAAAGCCCAAGTGCTTATACCAGAATTAATACACTTTTAGAATAACAGACACTGAGCCCTCAGTCAGCAGTTCCCAACCTAGAAGGATGTAAGCTACCTGTTCTGCCACAACAGTGCAGACCACAAACCCTCTAAGTGCAAAACAACTGGTCCGAAGCCCAAGTGTTTAAACCAAAAGGCTTAGAATGAGTTACACCAAGCAGTAATAAATACAATTGAGTATTTTTAAGATGATGCAAAAGTAAAATGAAGTAGGTAGAAACACAAGTACAGTAAAAGCAGATGAAAATTTTTTTTTTTAATCTGAACAAGTGCTGAGATCAAAGAAACAGATTTGAGTGCTGAAACTAGAAAACTGGCTAGTTATAAGAAAAAAAAACAAGCTAGAAGGCTTCCCTCAAACACAGAAGGGCTTGGGGCTCAGAAGCCTACAAATAGTCTATACCACTTAACAGGAAAGGCAGGAAATAAGCTTAATTTTTTTTGTCTGTTTCCCAGATGCTCTCTTTGTACACAGTAGGAGTGCTTGAAATCAGAATATGATCTCACTGCACTCAGTTGAGTGAGCAAATGAGATGAGCCCAGAGGCAGGCTGAGGGGCGGGCAGTTTCAAGGCCACTAAGATTAACACCAAAACAAAAACAGGGATGGTGGTTGGGAATAACTGAAGAGCAGAAAAGCTGCCAGTTCAGTTAAATATTCCTTCAACACAGTTTAAATCAAATTAAATACTGTATTTTTTTTTAAAAAAGGTGAAGATAAAGGTACTTAAATTCTCTTATACGTCCAGTTGAATATAACCAAGTTCTTAGCCGGCCAAAGCTGAGGTTTTTAAGCAGAAAAAATTTCACAATGCACCATTTAAATAGGCAAGGACAGGAAATCAAAAAATGTGGCTACCCCCATACCTGTAATTACTAGCAAATAACAAAATTCAGCAAACACTAGCTTCAGTTCAAGTTACCGAAGAGCAGAAAAACTGCCAGTTCAGTTAAATATTCCTTCAACACAGTTTAAATCAAATTAAATACTGTATTTTTTTTTAAAAAAAGTGCAGATAAAGGTACTTAAATTCTCTTATACGTCCAGTTGAATATAACCAAGTTCTTAGCCGGCCAAAGCTGAGGTTTATAAGCAGAAAATATTTCACAATGCACCATTTAAATAGGCAAGGACAGGAAATCAAAAAATGTGGCTACCCCCCACACCTGTAATTACTAGCAAATAACAAAATTCAGCAAACACTAGCTTCAGTTCAAGTTACTGAAGAGCAGAAAAACTGCCAGTTCAGTTAAATATTCCTTCAACACAGTTTAAATCAAATTAAATACTGTATATTTTTTTAAAAAGTGCAGATAAAGGTACTTAAATTCTCTTATACGTCCAGTTGAATATAACCAAGTTCTTAGCCGGCCAAAGTTGAGGTTTTTAAGCAGAAAATATTTCACAATGCACCATTTAAATAGGCAAGGACAGGAAATCAAAAAATGTGGCTACCCCCACACCTGTAATTACTAGCAAATAACAAAATTCAGCAAACACTAGCTTCTGTTCAAGTTACTGAAGAGCAGAAAAACTGCCAGTTCAGTTAAATATTCCTTCAACACAGTTTAAATCAAATTAAATACTGTATTTTTTTTTTTTTTAAAAGTGCAGATAAAGGTACTTAAATTCTCTTATACGTCCAGTTGAATATAACCAAGTTCTTAGCCGGCCAAAGCTGAGGTTTATAAGCAGAAAATATTTCACAATGCACCATTTAAATAGGCAAGGACAGGAAATCAAAAAATGTGGCTACCCCCACACCTGTAATTACTAGCAAATAACAAATTTCAGCAAACACTAGCTTCAGTTCAAGTTACTGAAGAGCAGAAAAACTGCCAGTTCAGTTAAATATTCCTTCAACACAGTTTAAATCAAATTAAATACTGTATTTTTTTAAAAAAGTGCAGATAAAGGTACTTAAATTCTCTTATACGTCCAGTTGAATATAACCAAGTTCTTAGCCGGCCAAAGCTGAGGTTTTTAAGCAGAAAATATTTCACAATGCACCATTTAAATAGGCAAGGACAGGAAATCAAAGAATGTGGCTACCCCCACACCTGTAATTACTAGCAAATAACAAAATTCAGCAAACACTAGCTTCAGTTCAAGTTACTGAAGAGCAGAAAAACTGCCAGTTCAGTTAAATATTCCTTCAACACAGTTGAAATCAAATTAAATACTGTATTTTTTTTTAAAAAAAGTGCAGATAAAGGTACTTAAATTCTCTTATACGTCCAGTTGAATATAACAAGTTCTTAGCCGGCCAAAGCTGAGGTTTTTAAGCAGAAAATATTTCACAATGCACCATTTAAATAGGCAAGGACAGGAAATCAAAGAATGTGGCTACCCCCACACCTGTAATTACTAGCAAATAACAAAATTCAGCAAACACTAGCTTCAGTTCAAGTTACTGAAGAGCAGAAAAACTGCCATTTCAGTTAAATATTCCTTCAACACAGTTTAAATCAAATTAAATACTGTATTTTTTTTAAAAAGTGCAGATAAAGGTACTTAAATTCTCTTATACGTTCAGTTGAATATAACCAAGTTCTTAGCCGGCCAAAGCTGAGGTTTTTAAGCCTAAGTCCAGCTACATAAAGGAAGTTTAGTTTTAAAGGTAATCTTTAAAGTAATTTGGGCAGGAGAATTTTCAGTGGTACCGTGTATCATTAGTTCAAAGGTATTGATACAGATCATTAGAAGCCTAGCCAATAGATCATATTCAAAACTTCTCACCACCCACAAGGAGGGTAAGACAAGACAAACTGAAGGAGAATTTGAGGCTGTCCATCAAATTATCTAGCTTTACCTTGATGGTAGCAAGGATATTACTCTGCTTCACATATAGTGGCCATTTGTTCCAGAAACCATGGATATGCTGGAATATGAATATATTACACCAACATGTTTTGTTTATCTGTTGATGAAGGGTTAGGTCCTTCAATTGGGCAAAGGATGAGCCATTTGTTCTGTGAAAGAACAGAGGCTCAGGGAAGTTTGGGTCTTTCAAGGCTCAAAATGCCAAGCAAAGATCATCAGTGATAAGTATTTAAGAGACTGAGGGCTTCCAGTCTGTCCAGATGACTTAGGTTCTTGAAGCCACTGATTTTTTTTTAGTTAGGAATATCTGGTCTGTCAAGTTGAATTAGTTTATTATGGCAAATACATGTCAAAAGGGACAGTATATTAAATAATGGGCCTTATAAGAGATGTGTAAAGTAGGATTAAGACTTAACTGGATGTAGAGAAGATCTCTTTGGAACTAGTTATGACAGATAGAATGATTTCTGAACCCCTATGGAGTAATCAAAAAGGGTGCCTAGACCTTTATGAAAGTGCCTGATTAGAGGGGTGTATCCCTTATAAGATATGATGTGGAAATCTTTTATTTACCAAAATGAGCTAAAATATATTTTCACATTTAGGTTCATAAGTTCATTGGTAGGTACTAGGCTATCGGCCCTGGGGCCTATATAAGCCTAGCCAAAAAGGTTCCCTGGCTTTCGCCACCCAAGAAAATTATTTTCCTGTGCCCCTTTCAACAGTTTTGGGGTTTTGTGCCACAGACGTGATCCTCAGGGTGAATTTTCTATTTCCCATCCAGTCGTCAAGATTTTTCTTAAAGAGGGCCAATGAGGAGCCGTGCTTGACAAAGCTAGTCTGAGACTGTTGTCCTTGCATCAGTTGTAAACATAGCATAAGCCATTATTAGAGAAGTGGAGGAATAGATAACAATAATCATTTTATAATTGTTTATAAGCTTAAATATCCATAGGCCAGGAGTGTTGGCATGAAGGTCTGAGAAGACAGGGACTAACAACGAGCTATATGGTACACCACTGGTAAATGTTTTGTAATTTCAGAAATGGCACCTGCTACTCTATTCACATAAGTTCTCTGGGACAATCAGTTAACGATCCATCACACAGCATATCAATATGTATTCAAATTTACCAGCCTGCCAATGTTACCTGCATAGGAAATAGTGTTGTTAAGGAAAACACAAAACTTATATTTTAGACAAGCAAAATGTGTTTTTCATCACACATGATGAAGGGAGACCAAGATAAAGCCCTATCGCCCTGAGCTAAGAGAGAGTTCTTATTTTTTATAGCAAAATTACACAGCAAAAATGATACAATTATTAATGTAAAGCCAATTCTCATACACATAATCCCACTTTCACACTTGAAGAAAACAGTGAAAAATATTATTTTTAACATAAAACTCATTTTTATATGTATAAACTCACTATCAGACTAGAAAGAAAGGGAGAGACAATTCTATCTTTCTTTAATGTAAAACGCACCTTAAACAGAAACAAATACTAGGCCCATGCTCCTTCCTGTTGCCATTCATGCAAAACCTGAGTTTATACAGAGAAAATAGTCTCACACTTTTACCTGCAGAAATATTACACTGTGCTTAAATTGAGGCCTGGTGTATGCAGGATTTACTGAGGCAGGGACAAAAAGACCAGACAGAAATCTGCCTTTGGAACCAAACGATGTTTTTTTTTTCTACAGCAATTTTGAAATCTAAGTCATGGTACCATTTGTTAAGGAAAAACACAAAACTTGGATTTTAGCCAAGCAAGAAATCTCTTTACATGATAACATGACCATGGGAAACCAAGATAAATAAACTTGCACCTCCCCAAGCTAATGGAGAGCTATTATTTTTATAGCAAAATCACATAGTATAAATGAAACAATTTTTGATTTTTAGTTGAGTGATGATGATAATGAATGATACACGTTTCTGCAAAATCCTGCTCCCAGTACATCCTCATCATTTTTATTATAACTTTGACTAAACTGAGTAACTAGTTTTTATTTTTCTATAGCTTAGGGATAGCTCCAGGGAAGTAAATAGTGTGGGAAGAAATAGCCAGGGAATTGTTATGGCTAGGCTTGTATAGGCCCAAGGGCCGATAGCCTAGTACCAACCTATGAACCTATGAAGTCACATGTACTTAGACTCTATTTTAATTTAAGATGGATTTTATTTTTGCTTTACTTTTTCATAAGAATGTTATTTCTTTACTTTGTCAAAATATGCTATATGTACTGCATAACCACTATCCAATGGTTCAGTGACATTTTCAAATAAATTAACACACTGTTTTGTGGGCAGGACCTGCCTTTGACATAGATGAACTGATGAGGGTACAGGGTTAAAAGATTTTCAAAGTCCATATTAATGAGATTTGAAATAATAAGCATCATAGCTTTACATATGAGACTAGAAATTCTAATGGTCTATAGTTATCAGGGTCCATAGTTGGGCCACTCTCATGTAATGACATTATTATGCCTGTTTTTCCAGCTTTAGGAATGTAACTAGTGGAGGTGCATAGATTAAAGAGGTTAAGTAGGGGTACAAGTAGGACACATTTGATATCGGTTTTTAAGACAAACTGGGATGTTATCAGGGTGTATGACTGAGGTGGTCTTAGTTTTTGAGAGGGTTGAGATGACTTGTTCCATACTAATTTACGGGTCTAGATTACGTCTGCAAAAACCTCTTTCAGTGAATGGCTCTTTGCCGAACAATAACCAGCAAAATCTTATTCCCACGAATGGCCATTTCAGCAAATTTTTTCCTAGGGGGAAATAATGCTTGACCATCATCGGAAATTTGCCCTTTTCCCCACTGTAGTGCAATCTCACAGTTGGTATATTTAGTTAGGGGGTGTGGGAGGCAAAGCCCCCACCTTCAAGGGTTTTAAATTTTGTCTCATTTTAGGTTGACCAAGTGTTTTTTCCCCCTAGAAAAATTTACTGGAATGACCATTTGAGAGAGTTAGATTTCGCTGGTTATCGTTTGCCAGTCGTTTGCTGAAAAGGGTTTTTGTGGATGTAATATAGACCCTAATTTACATGGATGGCTGGGACTTTGGAATCTGTGAAATAGTTACAATTGTGGGTGAAGTAAAATTTGCACTAAATTTGTTAAACAGGATTTTAGTTGTTTCCTTTGGATCAGAGTGGGCAGTATTATTGTGGACTAGTGCTGAACATTGTTGGATGTTTTCCTTAACATCCTGGCACAGTTAAAGAAAGATTTCTAATTATTTCTGATTTCAGTGCCTATTTTAGGGACTTATTCCGCTCTGACCTTCCTAATGCTGCCATTATGGTCTTTCTTATCTTGCTTAAGTATGCTGTTCATGTGGATTAAATAGGACCTCTTATAAACATTAGATATTTCCTTACATGGTTTATTTATATGGGTATTCTGCCAAAAGGGGTTGCTTTTAATTTTCTGCTTATCATGCAGATAGGGATTGCCTTATCAGTACAATTATTTAAATGGGAGCATAAGTCAGGTAGCTGCTCTAGCAGTGAAGTCCATTGGAGGAGTTTTAAACAGGAATTTATTGAAAACATCAAGTAACTGAAGTAGGTTTACTTTTCAGAACCTGCTACACACTCAGGTATTTGGAAGAGATACACCGGCAATTTTAAACGAAAAGGTCATTGATATATCATCTGATTTACTGAGATGATAATAAACTTTTTGGCTCATTTTCCTTCTGCCCAGCAATCATCATTCCTCTTTGAAGTTAATAGAATTATTCATTTCCCTTTCATAAAGGGCAATAACTGACCAAAAAGGGGGTCTATATTATAAGACTGAAAGTTCATATGTTCGACTACATAAAAGTCGACACATAATGCACAAAACCTAACAACAGTGAACGGCCATGTAAGCAAATTTTTCCCTAGGGAAAAAAACTTACGCGACCGTTCGCTAAAAAAAAATAATTTAACATCATAAACAGCATGCTGGCTCTGCCCCACACCTCCCCCCAACTAAATATACCAACTCCGAGATCGCACTGTAGGGATGAAGTTGGCCAAATATCTCCTTGCCCTATGACATATTCATTGAATCGCTTAAATGTGATTCGATGAATATGTATCCCTGTTTCCGTATTTGCTCAGAAGCATTTTTGTGCTTCTAATACAGACCTGCCAAAAAGAGCCATTATTTAGAAAACCATCAAGAGTGGTATAAAAATGCATTGGGGCAGCTTAAGTGCAATTAGTCAAGTAAATAGCATATGACAGCTTAATGAAGTGTAACCAATCAAATAAATAACATATACAGTAACGTAAGAGTAACCAGTCAAACAATGCATGATAACAATTTACACACTATCTGCAATGCAAGCTTATTTGATGTGATAACAGTTTACACAGTATCTGTGATGTAGGCTTGTTTGATATGATAATTTACACACACTCATCTTTGCAAGCTTATTTGAATGCAATTAGTAAGAAAAACAATAATCAACATGTTTTACCAGAATATGGTATGCCTACAAATGCAGATTTGTTAAATAAGCTTTGTACTAAAACTGGGATTCTGTTACTAAAGCAATAAACATAAATCAGGTCTGATTAAAACTGATAATGAATAAATATCAGCAATGTAGTGTCTTCAAGCTTAAAAATAAAATCAAGCACAATAGTTTAGTTATAGCTCACTTTGCTGAATGTGCTTTTATTGACAAAGTAAACTGATGTGTGTTTTTGATCGAATGCGATTATATTCAAGTGATGGCAAAGTGAATGCCGGGAACACTGACTCTACCTGTGGTGTGTGAAGTCTGCTTACAGGAAGCTAAACAGAAATGTTTAATAATGCCAAAGCATTTGGTTTTGGATATACTGAAAAGTTTAGCATTAGGAGTAGCAGTGTGTGTGCAGGTTAGAGCTAGTTAAAAGGATGGATGCAATATTCTGTGCATTTTTGTGTGTGTGTGTGTGTGTGTGTGTGTGCGTGTGTGTGTGTGTGTGTGTGTGTGTGTGTGTGTGTGTGTGCACACGTGTGTGTGCGTGTGTGTGTCTTGTGTAGTGGTCCAGTTTGGAAAAAGTTTTACAACCTTACTCACGTGCTAACTCTAACCCTGACCCTGCTTCTAAGGTCAAGTCTATACATTCCCAGATAAAAAAAAAAAACTTTCCCTATTATTTTCACTACTCAGATAAAATATGTTTGAAGGTACAATTAAGTTTTAGCTTTCTTTTTTTTACCGAATGAAAAATTAAATCCTATCCCATCCTTTTTTAATCAGTGTATTTTTGACATTTTTTTATTTTCAGTGTTAGTCACCTTTGGAGTGTATAAATTGATAAAGTGTGCATCAATATTTCTGCGTGTAGAAATGAATGCACATAATTGCCACGGCAGAGAGGGCAAAGAAATTTATAACATCTACAAAGAGGATTTAGAGGTTTTGCATTAGCATCTCAGAAAATTGGTGTATATTGTTACATGTATGCCCTTGTTTAGTGCATGTCTTTCCGCTTTCCCTAATGCATAACACTTCCACAAGTCTATCCATTTCAAAAACAACAGACGTGATGGAGCACATATCTGATTTGGGTATACACCTCCTGCTAGCATTAAATGCTGCTGTGAATGGTCTTCTTTGGGTCAAGTTACCTCAGTAACGGTACAGGGGTTTGTCACAATGTAGTCCTCTAACTGGTAGTTTCAGTGTCATGACAGATATATTACAGGAACATCACAGTGCATTATAGGGTATTGAGTTTGCAAAACAAGGGACAGACATCCAATCTGAAGATAACACAGCAAGTACTTTTCAGGCCCTGATATGCATCATAGGATGCAAAACATGCCACCATGGGACAGCCAAGCAATCTGAGCATACGAAAGTGAGTACTTTTCAGGTCTTGATATGCAAATCATGTTCTCATATAGTGTTAAGGATAACCTAGGATGACAGTGGATAATATTCTAATTGCTGAACTTCAGAATATGTCTCTGGTGGCTATTGAAACTCCATAAAAGGACAGACAAGGCAGAACCAAGTTCCTCCCGATGTCATATTGATTTCGCTGTGTAAATGCACCTATTTTGCACAAGGAAGTTAACAGCAGTAACATTTGACATATTTGACTTGGGACTGTATAATCCATCATTTTAAAGGTAGAAGCTTTTAAGGTAAACACCAAACAACAAGATCCAGTGCATCCTGTTAAGTTGTGGATGCTACTTTGTGTAAGACTTCAAATATTTCAACAAATAAAACACTGCACTTTATACACACTCAAAATGGTTAACTGTGAAAGCTGTAGGGTGTGCTCAGGAAAATAATAAGTACAGTCCAAGTCATATGCTCACAACTCCTTTCATCTACTTGAGACACTTTTTTAATGTTTTCTACATTGTTTAAATACTTCCAGCATTTTCTGTAAGAAAAGCACAAACACTGAAAAATATAATTTTCCTTATGTAATAAGCTCCAAGAATGTATCAACAAAAGCTGATTATAGGAGTCTAAGTGAAACATTGTTTTTCCTGTTAAGGAGGAAATTGCTTTGGCAAGAGGGATTTGTTCTTTAGATTTCTCCAATTGATTTGTTATTGGTTAAACATCAAAGCCACATAGTGGTTATACTAAACTCCAACAAACCTAGTTTGTGCAAACAGCTTTATTCTGATTTCTTTTAATTGTGCTTTATCAAAACCATAGTCACGTATATTGCACAAGCCAGTGTTGAACTGCAGTGTTTTTTTTCTCATTTCCCAACTGTAATGCAACTATGGAGATGGTATATGTAACTTACGGAGGTGTGGATGGCTACCCCCCCCCTCACATGAGGGGATGCAGGTTGGCTTTAGCCCCTGCAAAAATAATTATTTGTGTTTTAGGCATTTTCAAATTATGCTTCTCCAGATACAAAATGTTATGATGCATTATTCTTTTTTGGATGAGATGATTGGACACAGACAAATCCTACAAAATATCTCCAGAAATGTAAAATGTGTATATCACTAAGGTGTGTGGGAACCTCTTTATTCTTAGCTATTATTTTACTAGATCATTTATCACACATATAGTCCATCTTTCTGAAATTTGAAAATTAAAGAAAGCTCAGAAGATCCATGGACATGTCAGAACACAATGCTCATTTCAGGTATGCAGTGAATTCTTCCCAATGGTGAGAGTGGAGTCTCTTAAGAAGTAACAGTATCTAGAGATAATCATATCAGTTCTAAAACATACTATTTATTTTATTCCAAGGCTCACAGTGTCGGTGTTGCCATCTACCCTAGCTCTAATATATGACACTGAGTATAGCAAAAATTCAACATCTACATTAGGAAACTCAAACATTACAGTGTTGTCACTGACCATGAGGCCGGTATCTTCTTGTGATGGCTCACTGCACTGTATAATAGGAAATGTCAGTGACAACACAACTGTGGCTTATCTGGTTTGTACATATTCCATGCTTTGGTCAGCAAAAACTTGGTATAAGGCTGATATTATTTCTTTCTAATTGCATTCCAAATCTCTGATTTACCTCATTAATCACTTTTTAATTCATTAGAATAGACTCCATTATGCTTTCACAGTAAAATCCAGTTATGCTAACACCAGCTCATTTATTGGAAATGTTTTTTAATAAGTATATAAGATAGTTCATCCCTCTCATGCTGACAAGTGTATGGAACATTAAAAATATACATTTCTAAACTTCCTTCTTCAAGATGCTGAAGGCCAACAACTGGAATGTGATTAATTAAAGGTCTGTTAGGTAATTAGGTTGTGTCCTCCTAGGAGAAATATAAAAAAATATTTGTTCTCTCAAGCACACACATTTGCCTTTATATTACATATGATATTTTCAAGCATTTTTAAAACCTGTGTGTATTATGTTACTGTAATAGTACCAATTTTGCTTTGCAATACTGTACTTAAAAAAGCTATTCCAGTAATCTGTACAGTGATAAAGACTTACTGATCAAACTACATACAAATTAGAAAAGTATTGTACAATTAATATTATTGAGGAAATTGGGATTTCCTAATGATTCTTTTCAGATCATCAAAACAAAAAAATCAGACCTAGTTCAGTATAACACATTAAAATATTTTTTGTTTTTTCCTAAAACTATAGATGTATGTATTTTTAAACAGTGAAACAGAATCCAGTTATCAAAGACAGTTAAGGTGAAACAGCCTGACAGAAGCACAATTTGACAAAAACTATGCTCAGTTTATATGTGAGTAGCAACTCCACATGCAGGGGGGATTGTATAATCCTTTTCTAAATAACCAACTCCAGAGTCTGAAACCCTTAGGGAAATGAGATGAGCTCTACAAAAGGGTAATATTTTGCAACAGCACCACACCACCCAGGTGGTCTGTAATGCACAGGGTATAATCTATAGTGTGTGTGTGTGTGTGTGTGTGTGTGTGTGTGTGTGTGTGTG
This sequence comes from Protopterus annectens, assembly GCF_019279795.1. Classification (NCBI taxonomy): domain Eukaryota; kingdom Metazoa; phylum Chordata; order Ceratodontiformes; family Protopteridae; genus Protopterus; species Protopterus annectens. The sequence continues at coordinate 1,525,473,792 of NC_056733.1, forward strand.
TGTGTGTGTGTGTGTGTGTGTGTGTATGTATATACAGGCCATCCAGGCAGTAATCACATGTGACCTCTACCAACGGTTTGTGATGGGGTGACTTCCCAGTGGGGAATCTTGTTGGTGATGATGGATATGCCATGGATCCCTGGCTCATGACATCCATAAAAAATCTATAAAATCAAAGAGACCATGGTTACAACCATGTACTATCCCAAACTGGAAACATTACTGAGCCTGTGTTTGGATTGCTGAAGGTATGATTTTGCTGTTGGGATTCATCCAGTGGTGCCCTGCAGTATGACCTTTCCACATGTGCAAACATAGTATCTGCATATGCAGTGTTATACAATAGCATTCTTAGGAAAGAGTTCTAGCAGGGTGGGATCTTTCTGGACTAAGGGTTCTCAGCACCACAGGTAGTAGAGGCTGAGTCAGTGAGTCAGTCAAGGAGTCATAGGAGGAGCTAGTAGCAGGGTATGACCACGGCAGCAGGAAAAAGGCAACAGATTACACATACCTTTACAACCTAGTGCACAAGAGTTAAGCGGATATGCTATAGTGCAACTGATACATGTAAAACCAGCTCCAAGCAGTGTTTATCCATGCATAGGCTGGCCACACTGTGCATCAGACATAGGCAACCCAAGTAACAATGTACAAAAGGCAGGGCACAGTTATCATCCTTTTCACAAGTGGAGAAGGGAGTACAGAAGTGCATGACTTTTCACAGAAAAGTGTGAGAGTTTGAGTATGGAATAGTTAAAATAAATGCTTTTATGTGAACTGTGCTACCAGTATTGGGGGGGGTTGCTGTTAAGATGGGGCCAGTGGAGGAGGACAATATGCTGGGGGCTATGGTGGTATGAGTATGGGTCTGCAGGAGCCAGAGACATAGTTGGCTTTTTCCTATACTGGTGCCCATCTCCCAGCTCTTCATTTTGAAGGGAAAAAAATACTTAAAAAAATACATACACCCTTACCTGTCCCGCCTCAGCAAAAAAAAAAAAAAAAAGGTAGCTAGATACATGATCTGGCAGCTGATTCACCTGAAATGATGGAATCTACAAGCCATAACTCTCTGCCTCTTAGCACAAGAAATCTGGGCAGAGCATAACATAGGGATAATTTTAAATATTGATCTTATAAACACACAAACTTACTAAGATAACAGGATTTGTGTTAGCATCATTTTCTGAAGGCTATGAAGTATGACATTATTTAATTATTTTAATCCTCTGTGATTTGCCATAAAAACAAATTTTATGAGTAAAATAATGCAAAACATGAGGCAAAAATCTGGACGTCCTCTGAAAGTCTGGACAGTTGAGGGGTACATTCACTCCTCTGCAACTTAGGGGCGATTGGGTACCTGGAGCTCCTGCAATGAATGAGCCAGTCAGGTCCCTGTTCTGTGCCCTGCCCCAAACCCTCCTTCTTCAGTTGAAACAAAAATAGACAAAAAATAAATAAATAAAAAGAAACAAATCTTCTTTTGTGTTAAACTGTAGAAAACAGCTTGCTAGAAATGCAGCCAGTTTAGACAATACAGGGACTACTATAGCACTCAGCTTTGACCGCAAGTGCAATACCAGCATTTAAAAGTCAATGTGCACTAAAGAGTGATAGGGATCAGCCAATCAAGCCCCCTAACACTCTGCACTTGGGGCAGTTGCCCCCTTTGCCTCACCCTAACTATGTCACTGGCATGGACACAGCCTTATTAGTTGTTGAAGCACCGTGGCTCAGTTTATTAGACAGGTTCTGGGCATACACAGCAGAGGATTTGGCATACCATGTACCTGCCAGAAGTTGCAGTGGGTGTATCCCGAGCCTGGGTAGATGCTGGTATGCAGTATGATCTCAAGCAATGTCTACTAGAAGATGTGTCAACATGATGAGGGTTGGGAGGGTGGCCTAATGGTTAAGGTGTTTGCCTTACAAACACAAGGTGCTGGGTTTGAATCTCACAAAGGATAATTGGCTAGGCTTAAAATGGCTGACAAGGGCAGTTAGCTTAGTACTAATCTATGAACCTATGAACCTATGATGGCCATGACCATGGAAGCAGCCTCTCCTGGGAGTAGACAACTCTACAATGTTGTAGTGGAAGTACTAGCACTGTGGGAGCAGGATCTCACTCATCCACAGCCATATTGGCTAACATCTGTTGATGTAGCAGATGACTGGCTCTGAGGATGGCCCTCTTCCCATGCAGGTGAGGCAGAGAAGACATTGCATGATCCAGTGTGTCATTCAGTCCATCTAAGGTATCACACATATGGGGCATGAACTCCCATGTGTCAGCATGCATACCTGGATCACCATCACTATTTCTGCTATAGCTATGCTGGAACTGGCCTGTGTCTCCATGATGGCCTTTCACACATTTTGTTTTGTGAGTGCTTACACATCAGCCTCAAGGGGAGTGTGTTAAACATGTCTTCAGCAAGCACCTTTAGCAGTCCTCCTGTATGGACCTCTAAACCCTTTAGTGCTAGGGGTTGATTCAGACATCTGGTTTCTGGGGGCTAGCATACATTCCTGATCAAAAGTATCCCATCAATGTATCCTCTTTCTCTCTCTCTCTGAGATGTCTGGGTACCCTAGGTATCTTCAAGCATAGAGACTTTGTCCATGCTCTGGGTGGATGAAGTGGTGGCTCCATTCCTTGTATCCAACACACACTCTGCACCATTCTGACTGAGCCAGCTCATGCCTATCATCATCATCACCGGCTGCAGATCCTCCAACATCAGCACCATATCTACACATGCAACTGATATGTTTACAACTATAAAAATGATAAAAAATAACACCCATGGCCATTGGATCTCCAATGTATTTATATACTATATGTTGCACAGATTTGATGAAGTTGTATAGTGACTAATGATAAAGAGGACTTGCAGGTATTGATACACTGGAATTGCACTATATACCTGGGGCATCTGCAGTGAATACTCTCTGGGACCTGTCCAGTCTTGCCCTGACATTCAGTACCATAATATAGGACTCTGTGGAGATAATACTGACTTTAAAGAGGCCATAAACATTTTCATCTCCATGAGAGATGTTTCACTTGATGGATCCCAACTGTTATCCTATGTTCCTGTGCCACAGATTCAGCTCTATTGGTGGTACCACAGTTCATATCTGTAGCCCTGTTTCACATCATTTTGTACCTGTGGTCTTGTCACTCACTACGTTCATGACAATCTAAACCATAGCACATTCCTGGGAGAGCTGGTTAGTATCATGGATATCAAAGATCCATACACCTTGGAGAAGGAGACCCTGAAAGATCCCCTCATTCTCGGTATTAGAGAATCTGTGATTACAGGTGGATGTCAATGTCCCATCAGATACACTTGTCTTTTTCTAGGTTCCCTGTTTCTAGCCATTGCTCTGTTGATATTGAAAATAGTGTAATTAGCAGTTGTGTTCCTGCATAGTCCTTACAAATTCTAACACTACTACTATCTAGTTAGGTCATACATATGATGTGTACATGCTTGACAGTAAAATATCTGTACATCCACACTCTTTAGGTAAATGTTACTCATCTAGATTTACTGAGCGTGTATCCCCCAGTCGCAGACTTGCAACCTGAAGATTAGCTGGCCCTACCAGCACCCTGAGCTGGTACCATAAACCAGTGCCCTGCCCCCTCAGCTCTTCAACTGAAGAGCTATGGCACTCATGTCTTAGCTAATGAAAAAAAAAAAACACCTTTTCTATTAAATTGTAGCAAACTGCTTGCTACAAATGTAGCAAACAATTACTACAGTTTAGACCACACACAGAGCACTGTAGCACTCAAGTTTCACTGCAAATGCAATACCAGATTTTAAAAGCTGGTATTGTACTGAACAGAGAGAGAGCTAAAGAGAGAGAGATAGAGAGATCTTGATGAAGGATGGGCGGCTGCACCTCTCCAACCCTTTTCACGCAGGACAATTGCCCATCTCACCTCACCCTAGCTATGCTTCTGCCTGCAACAGATCATTACCATGACTGTTACTTTCATTGTTGTAAATATTTTGCCTAATAACATAAGTGGAAAGGCAAACAACACTAAATTTCATTGAACAATACTCTGAATATGAGCTCAGGGGCATGTTTTCTATTAAGTTTAACAACCCTGCAGGCTACTAATTGCAATCTCCCCCTCAATATATGTTGGTCAACACATTTAATTGTTCTGACAAAACTGCATCCCTTATAGTTAGCAGATTAAATTTATTTATTTTATTTTACATTTGTTGACCGGGCTAGTCTAACTGGATATATGTCCATTTTCAGTAGAGGCCCGGGGAGATAAGCTCCATGACACACATGATAATGTAATCGCAAGACAATATAAAATAACTTCATATGTGTATACAAGTACAAATCTGGATAATACAGAAATAATATAGAGAGGACAGAAGTCAATACAATGTGAAATGCATTCAATACAATGTAAAATTGAAAATAGCAAGTAGGTACATTACTTAATGTAGAAAAAAAGGGAGGTATACAGGCTAATTCCATATACAAGTACAGTACAATAAAAGAGGCAAATTGATGTTCAGTAATAGTAAAAAAAAAAAAGTTTAGTAATAAAAAAATATATATTTTTTTAACAAATAAGTATCCAGAGTGATGGAAATAATGAAATACCGAGTGAGAAAAGGTAAGGTATAGGATATGCCGACTGAAATTGGGTAGAGTAGAGAATTAGTCAGGTTTAGTACAGGGGCATAACCAGTGTGATTTGAGGAAAAGTTTCAGTCTGTTTTTAAAGAGTGATATAGAGGGAAGTGAGGAAAGGTCGCTGGGTAGGAGATTCCAGAATCTTCCTACAGTATTAGAGAAGAGAGAATCCCCAGCCCTGTTGTTAGACTTAGATGTGTTAACTAGAAGTGCTAAATATATAAGTCAGAAGAAATTGTTCCCCAAAATCACCCTCAGCAGGAACCATGCTCATGCAGCAGTGTTTTCATCTGTAGTATGTGCTTCTCGTCAAACTCATATTGTGTAGATTCACCTCTCAGGGCATGATGATTATGATAATTAGGGCTCATCTCGTTACTGTTTCTGATCTGCATAATTTGAACGATGAGCATACCTTGTAAACATGGCACAGAAGTGTGTTCAGTGCTGTGCAATGCCTGAGCCCCGACGGGCAGCTTTATACACACACTGACAGCCTATGCTTTTAGGGATGGGGAATGTGAGATTATCATTATTAGCTCAGTGGACATTTTACAATACAAAATAGAAGGCTATTTCCTATACTAATCACTTGTGAGTGAATATGTATGTTTCAGCAGCATTTGTTTTTGTATATGTACATTAGGCTCAGTTATCAAACTGGAGCTCTGACTGCAGACACCTATTAATCTGTTTAAGTAGCTTCTCCCATCAGTCTTCTACCTGTCAAACTATATGTGGTTATGGTTTTTCGTTCAAGGCCCCCCACTCCTCATTTATATATCTACAAACAGGCTTGTTAAAGTCATGAGTACTTAGTGGTTCAACAGGTATATTATGTTTAATTGTATCAGCATCCACATAGAATGAACTTCAGTTTTTCATTTTATCTGTACTCCACTACCCTTGTTTTTTTGCTATGCTCTGTCTTACATACGTTTATTTTGCTTATTGTTTGGTTTCTCTTCATTTATTTTAGTATTCTATGTACCACAACAACCTGCACCCATCCCGGTGGGGAGGTCTGCTAGCCCCCCACAGGTGTCAGCAGCAGCGACAGTGCCACTACCACCACCACCACTACCGGAAGTATTCAGCACATCTGAGTCCCAGCCAACCGGAGGTGCCACCACAACTCCTGCTCTACCTGTAACATCTGATTTAGGTAGTCCTGCTGTAGAAGCTGGTACAGTTGTACTCACCAATAGAAGTGCAAGTGTGCATGACACTTTTGTCATCCATTGGCTGCTGGCAGAGATTGTGGGATATATCATAGACAGTAGGTTGGATATCTGCATCGGCCAAATGGAAATATGCTCTGGCAACTCAGTGAGTCACATCTTTGCCCAGCACTGTAGACAGTAGATTGGGTGATGAGTAATCTCCCACTGAGTCTCAGCTAACAGAGACTTTAGCTGAGAACACACAATTCTAAACCCCACTACCTGGTGCTCTTCTCTCTTTTGTGTCCATTGCTACGTCTGTTGGTCATTCAGTCTAACCATCAGCATTGCCTTGCCTCTGTTTGTCTGATGTCTCCTACACCATTGGGCCCCCCCTTCCTCATTGTGCCATCCTACTCCCTGTCACTTATATCTCTCTTCCCCTTTTATCTAACTTCTACTTATTACCCTACATCCTTCCCCAACTTAACCTTTTCTTCTAAATATACAATGGGCATCTGTCCCACAAAACAGTATTTCCCTCCAACTCCACCTCCATCCTGCTCATTCCTTATTTGCACAGTTTCTGTCTTCTGCCCTGTGCTTGCTTCCAGTTTTCATCTCTCTCCTACACTTTCACATTCGGTCTTTAACCTGGTCAAAAAATAAACACACCACACATATGTCCATACAGGGCTTTTAAATCACTTATCTTTTTGTGTTTGTACTGTGTGCAATGGGTTGTGAAGAAGCCATTAATGCCCATGTACAAACAATAATGAATGTCACCACTCATTGCATAACTGCACTTCAGTCCAATCACTGTTATCTACTACATATATTGAGCTCAGCTTCTATAAGTGATACAAATGAGCTAAGTACTGTTGTATCGCAGTTTGCAAGTACAAAATGGGGTAATGCTCATATTTTCAGTGGGATTGCTTCTATGGCTCATCTTGTAAATGTAGTACTTGGTAGACAGTAAGTTCAGATGGTAATGGGTTCAAATCCTCTCAGGCTTTATGTTTTTTACTGACTGCATTCTGTGACTGTGTGACCATCTCCTGCTATGTGTTTCACTAACATCTTCAGTTTGACTGTTTCTAAGGCTCATCTTGTAAATGAAGTAGTTGCTAAACAGTACAGAGGGGGATGGATGTCCTGCAAACATTAACTATTAAAATAACTGTTACCCTGAAATTTAAGTTAATACTATAGTGACGTGCACAAGAGCTAGTGACAAATCAATTCCTCCACTCCCCTGATTAGTACACCTCACTTCTCTCTTACTTTCTCATAGTTTTTTTTATCACTATTAAAAGAAACAGTATATAGAAAAATTATTAGTATTTGAAACAGGAAGACAAAGACTACTCAAAGAAATAGGTCGCTGCCTTTGTTTTTTGAACACTTCTCCTTTCTCATATTTTTTAGCCCTGTTTCTTTATTTTCTTTATTATTAGTAGAAGTAGGTCATTGCCTCCACTAGTGTCATCTCCATTCTCTGCTGTAGCACACCATAGGGCTCCTCACAGTCAGGCTTTTAAACTATTATTTGGTCAGTACAGACTACATGTAACAGCAGCTATTGTACCAACCTGCTTACATATTGTTTTTCCTTTACTCTTGCTATTTTGGTAGCCACATCCCCTTGCTTCACTTGGGCTCACTATGCTCTCCTACCCTACCTGCAAGTCCCACCCACCCTCACTACAATACAACTACATTTATTTTAAACAAGACACTCCCACCTATCACGCGCAGCCTATAGAGTCCACCCTCCCCAACAGTCCTAATACAATACACTGTCCAAACCCATCTGCTTACTAATCACTTTACCACACCTAGAACACACCCAGTCTCTTACTTTCTCTAAATTTTTTAACAACAATCTATGTCCAATACTTAACTATATAAACATACTAACATGCACATATAAAATATCACCATACCCTTACCTAGATACACTCTGCCACCAATATACATTCACTGTATCTAACTATTTAACACCTATTTTTAATTAAATTCACTGCCAAACACTTGAAGGTACCTAATAACTATACTTCATAACTTTAATCTCTTCTTCAAAATTAGTATATAACAAAATAATACCCCTATATATTACAGCATTCTTAATTCTCACACTAGCTACTTGTCTAACTTCCTATTACTCCCAGCTAAATTTTCATTTATCCCACCATGGAACTCTATCCCCTTGCCTACATCAAATAAATCTCACATACTTTGTGATATCACCAGCCATCTACAAACTTAAGCTTTTTTTTAAACACCTTTATTGAATTATCACTTATGACATAGGCTTGATCATTTTTCCTGTGCCATAAACCCACTTCAAGTCTCACCACACATCTCCCTCAGGTATGACAAATACATAACCAAATTCCTTAAAACTCCATCTTGCAATTAGTGGTGATGTCCATCCAAACCCAGGGTCCACAAGCTCCACACCGCTAATAAACACTTCATCCCCACTGCTTCAAAACAAACTAAACCTATCTAGAAATGGATCAGACATTTTACTAATAAATATAAATATCAGAAGCATACTTAACAAAACTCATGAACGTCATGCTACCCTCTCACTCTACTCACCTGATATAGTACTGCTAACTGAAATCTGGTTGAAGCCAAATATTGATGACAATGAAATTATTTCTCTAGGTTACAATACTCTTACAGCAGACAGAAAGTCCAAAAGAGGTGGAGGAATAGCAATATTATTTAAAAATAACTCACATTGTAACCATTAGATCAAACTACCCCAGATTTCAATAACACCGAAATGCTCTACACTAAACTAAAAATTAATTCAAAAAAATACTAAGTCATAGTAGGAACATACAGTTTACTTGGTAACAGCCTAACTACAATAGAGCATATACTCGACTGGACATTAAAAACATTCCCCCTGAGTAACACTCATCACGGGTGATTTTATTATCGATTGGCTCACATGTAATTCTAAGAACCCACTAACTATATAATCTACATGGATTTACCCAAATCATTCTATCTCCCACTAGAATAGACAAAACCTCAAGCAAACAGTCCATACTAGACTGGACCCTAACTAAAAAAAACATCCCATTCTCAATATTATGGTTGTCTCCCCGACAGACCACATACCAACCTACTTACTCAGGCATTGTACATATCCTCTCAAATACACCATGTATCATCATATCCAAAACAAAAGAAACTTCAGCAGCGGATAACTTACCAGCCAAATATCTAAAGTTATCTGCTGATGCTATCACCGACCCTGTATCAATTCTTATCAAACATTCTACCTCTGAATGCAAATCCCATCTCTCTGGAAAATTTCATACATAATTTCTCTACATATAGGTGGCAACTCTACAGAGCTCTCTAACTATAGGCCTATTGTCATACTGTCCCCACTATCCAGAATTCTGGAAAAGTGTATACATTCTCATCTTCTGGACTACTTGTCTACCAAAAGCCTATTAGCCCCAACACAGCATGGATTTAGCCCTAGTTATAGTACTACAGCTGCCCTCCTTAATTTCACTAAAATGTAAATCGATATAGGTTCATAGGTTCATACTAGGCTATCTGCCCTAGGGCATTTATAAGCCTAGCCAGAGTGTGTTTGGCTTTCGCCACCCATTTTAAATTAATTTTGCTATGCCCTTTTTCGAGGTGAGTATACTGTGCCTCTGTCTAACAGTGACACAGAAGTGATACCTGGGGTAAACCTACGATCTCCCATCCACTCATCAAGATTCCTCTTGAAAAGAGTCAATGAGGGACTCTGCCTAACCTGGACTGGGATTTTATTCCAGAGTGAAGGGAGCCTCTGGGTTATGAATCTGTCCCTCCAGCATGTCCTATTTATTTCAGTGTTGAGGTTCAAGTCTCTCGAGCATGTAGCTCGATGGGATTTGGATTTTCTGAGGTGCAACATGTCCATTAATTCCAGGTTGGACATGGCTTTATACATCAGGCACAGATCGCCTCTGAGCAGGCGGTATGCCACTGAGTAGAGCTGGAGTTTCCTTAACCGGGCAGCATATGGCATCTGTTTGAGCCCTTTGATCCTCTTGGTGAGGTACTTTTAGGGCCTTTCCAGTTGCTGCAGGTGTCTGGTAAGGTACATCTCAAAAGGGGCATTGTACTCAATTATGGGCCTGATGAAGGATGAGTAAAGAGACATGATGACCTCCCCTGATCTAGATGTGAATCCCTTCATGATTAGGTGGGCTATATAAAATGTTTTTCTAACTACTTTGGCCACGTGGTTGTCAAATGAGAGATTGCTATCAACTTGGGTCCCCAGGTCCCTAATTACTTTGTCTGTACTTAATGGATTACCACCTATGTGGTAATTTGTGGGCACTTTGTTTTTGCCAAAGGGGATGACTATACACTTTTTGGCGTTTAGCTTGAGGCCATGGCTCTGGCACCAGTTGTCTGTTTCTATGAGGCCCTTTTGTAGGATGCTTGTGTCGGCTGGAGAGTCGATTATGGCGCCCAGTTTGCAGTCATCTGCAAACTTGGTCAGCCACAGTCCTTCCGTGATGGCCTGTACCTCCGAGAAATATATACCAAACAAGAGAGGTACCAGGACTGTGCCTTGTGTGACACCACTTGTAACTGGTTTGGAGTCTGACATGGCTCCAGCAATTCTAACCATGTGGGTTCTGTCCTTGAGCCAGTTTGCAACCCATCTAGTGACATAGGGGTTTATATTTAAGCTGGTGAGCTTATCTATAATGCCCGAGTGGGGTATTGTATCAAAGGCTTTTGCGAGGTCCAGGTAGGCTGTGTGGACCACCTTCCCCTCGTCAATGGCCTTGGTGACTGTTTCAAAGAAATCGACCAGGTTTAAGAGGCAGGATCTGCCCTTAACAAAGTCGAACTGGGTAGGATCCAGTGTCTGTAGGTCCCCAATATCTTTATTTATGAGGTCCATGATGATCCTTTCCATAGCTTTGCAGACCAAGCTAGTCAGGCTTATGGGGCGATAGTTTCCAGGATCCGTTGAGGCACCACCTTTATGGAGAGGGACCACTATTCCTGTACGCCACTCTTTGGGTACATATCCTGTAGTAAGGCTGAGATTGAACAGTAGTTTTATGTTTGGATTTAGCACTTCTTGGAGTTCATGTAGGATGCAGCCTGGACACCGTCTGGTCCCACTGATGCTGTGTTTTTTGCTTTGGAGAGGGCGGCTCTTACATGAGCATCTGAGATATCAGGGGGGCAGCACTCTGCTGGGATAGATATTTGCCCTTTTGGTGGGGGGGGGGAGAAGTTTGCTCTGAACCTGTCAGCCAGGATGTTGGCAATGTCTGTGGGTTCGATGTATTTTTTGTCATTTTGGAGTAATGTTGAGCATATCTGAGAATTCCCACCCAGGTTCCTAACATAACTAAAGAAAGCCTTGTGTTTATCCTTAGTGTCCTGTGCAATTTTTCTCTTGAAGCTGGCCTTAGACGATTTTATGAGTGCCCGTAGTTTTTTTCTAATACTGATCAGAGATGCCTTCCCTTTTTGGGATTTGTAGTAGCTTCCTCCTTCTATTGTATAGTTTGTTTATGGCTGGGGTCCACCAGACAGGAAGTCTGCCTTTGGAGGATTGGGTCTTGGTTTTATTTGGGATTGCATGATCCATGCATTCCTGAAGGTGTTCATAGAATGCATTTATAAAGGATTATGTGGTCTGGGCCGTATTTTCCACAGGCTCGGGGGCTTTGAAGAATTCCACCTCGGTTTTGAGGAGTGTGAAATTTGCTTTAGAGAAGTTTTTCACTGTGGTTTTCTGGGCAGGGGGTGGGGTCAGGATGTGAATATCCAGTGAGATTAGTTTATGGTCTGATCTTACCAGTGAGGGATACACTTCTGGTCTGGAGCATAGAGTCCCCATGTTGGTGATGATCAGGTCCAGTATGTTTTCCCCTCTTGTGGGAGTGGTAACAAGTTGTTCCATAGCATTTGAGTTTATAAATTCTAGGAATCTTTGGGCTAGGGTGTTGGAGCTAGAGTAATGCTCCCAGTCTATGTTTGGGTAGTTGAAGTCGCCCAATATAATGGTGTTTGGAGAGACCTTCATATTTTCCAGTGTTCTCAGGAAGGCCGAGTGGGGTTCCTGGGTTTGGGAGGGTGGTCTGTAGCAGGCTATAAACTGGAAGGCAGTTTTACCCACTGCTAGTTGCACATGGATAGTCTCTGATGCTTCATACTGTGCCACCAACCTGGAGATGTGGGTATCTTTGACGAATATTGATACTCCCCCTCCTCTTGTGGTTCGGTCCAAGTTTTGGGGCCGAAAAGCATGGTATGAGGTATAATCTGGTAGTGCTGGGGTGCTCTCGGGAGTCTTGAACCAGGTTTCTGTTACTGCACAGACATCAATGTTCTCCATGCTAAGGAGAGTTTCAAGTGTGTGCATCTTGAGGTTTAGACTTCTGGCATTGAGTAGCATTACTCTTAGTTTCTTATCCCTTGTGATACCTATGGAGGTGGGTTTGTCTTTTGAGCCTTGCCTAAAAAAGGCACTATGGGAGAAGCAAGAGCCTTTGCCAATATCCGAAAGCCCAGGGGTGACAGGTGCAAGCCGTCCCTAGCGAAGCATCGTGGCTTGTCGAGCTTGTCATCCCAGGCTGACAGGCATTGGATCCCCTTTGAATGACACCAATACTTAAGCCAATTGTTGAAATTGATCATTTTGTCTTCATATTGTGGCATCATTCTTGTCGAGGGTAAGATGCTACTCAAGGTCAGGGTCATATTGGCCTGGGCTACATGCTCAGAGAGCTCCTCTATGTCTCTTTTCATGTAGTCCAGGGAGGTACATCTCAGGTCATTCACACCAGCATGGACAATGACTGAGTCATATTTGTACTTGCCTTGGAGTGACCTGAGTGCTTGTGTTATGTGGTGGATCCTAGCGCCCAACAGGCAGCTCACCGTGACCTTCTCCTTGTTCAGCCTGGTGAGCGGGACGTCAGTGTGCCTGACGATAGAGTCACCTATTACAAGTCTATCAGGTGTGTTGTTTAGCCTTAAGGGCTGTGACTGTTCGGCACACTGGCTTTGTGAGCTATGTGTTGCACGTGTTTTGTTTTGGGGTAGCGGTTGCTTGGGTGTCTGCTTTGGAGGTCTCTGCTGCTTAGGCAGATTTTTATTTAGAGCCTCGAGTATGTTTTTGTGTGTTTATGTGTTTGGTTTGCTGTTGTGGTAGGTCTATGTGAGACTGGAATTGTAGTGAGTGTGGTTTCCTTCTCCTCCTGACTGGTTACGCCAGTACTGAGTTGAGAGAGCTTAGCCTCCAGTTTGGCTATATGGTTGCATCTCTCACATGTGTTGGAATTTGTTGGGAGGAGGAGAGGGTTGTCTGTGTACATGAGGCAGTTGTAACATTGCCTCAAGATTCCCAGATTCACCAGCTGGACCGGAGAGGAGATTGACAACTGACCTTTGGACATGCTAGAATAGTATTGGGAATTCCTTTATAATTGAAAAAAAGGGCCAATGGGGAACAAGTTACTCAAGGGGAGTTTGTGAGGGTGTAGTGCTTTTAATTTTTTAGTGCTGACTTATATAATTGCTTTAGTGAGCAAGTGCCCGGTAACTTAAATGCAATGTGTTACAGGTAACTTAAATGCAAAAACGACAAACAGTAACTTTCTTTCAAGTGAAACAAGGAAATCAGTACAGTAAGCAATGCAGATATCACTAGGGATCCACAGAAGCGCTGAAAAGCCACGTTTTAGGTGGAATTAGCATTTCAGGGAAATAACAAGCAAAACAAACAACAAGCATACAAACAAAGCTAGATTCAGCAGGCCTGGATCTAGTCTATGCTACAGCAAACAAGGTGTACCAATTTCAGTAAGAAACAGTTAAAATATGCAGGCACTATAAGCCTTTAACCAGAAATTCCCAGCTCAGAAGGGCAGAGTCCAGCCTCTCCTCCCACAAGAGTGCAGACCACGAACCCTCTTAATGTAAAATAACTGGCCTGAAGCCCAAGTGCTTAAACCAGAACTAATACACTTTTAGAATAAAAGACACTGAGCCCTCCATCAGCAGTTCCCAACTTAGAAGGATGTAAACTACCTGTCCTGCCACCACAGTGCAGGCCACAAACTTTCCTAATGTAAAACAACTGGTCTGAAGCCCAAGTGCTTAATCCAAAAGACTTAGAAGGATAGCTACACTTTAATCAAGTTACTACCAAGCAGTAATAAATACAACTGAATATTTTAAAGAATGCCTGGATTAGTGCTCAAGTTATACAAACAAAGCTAGATTCATCAGGCCTGGATCTAGTCTATGCTACAGCAAACAAGGTGTATCAATTTCAGTAAGAAGCAGTTCAAATATGGAGGCACTATAAGCCTTTAACCAGAAATTCCCAGCTCAGAAGGGCAGATTACAGCCACTCCTCCCACAAGAGTGCAGACCACGAACCCTCTTAATGTAAAATAACTGGTCTGAAGCCCAAGTGCTTATACCAGAATTAATACACTTTTAGAATAACAGACACTGAGCCCTCAATCAGCAGTTCCCAACTTAGAAGGATGTAAGCTACCTGTTCTGCCACTACAGTGCAGACCACAAACCTTCTTAATGTAAAACAACTGGTTTGAAGCCCAAGTGCTTAAAATAAAAGGCTTAGAATGAGTTACACCAAGCAGTAATAAATACAACTGAGTACTATTAAGATGATGCAAAAGCAAAATAAAGTAGGAAGAAACACAAATACAGTAAAAGCAGATACATTTTTTTTTTGAGTGAGCAAATGAGATGGGCCCAGGAGTTACAGGGCAGAAACAAGTGCAAATGCAGGCCTTCAAATCAGAAAGTTGAGAGAGATGAGAGAGATATAGGAATCAAGGCAAAATAGTTTCAACCATCTTCCTTGATCTGTCAAAAGCTTTTGACACTGTCTCCAATGACAAATTACTAATCGAATTCTTTAACCTTAATCTCAGTCTCTCTGCACTTACATGGCTCACAAACTATCTAATAGGTTGCTAACAAGCATAAAATGGGGAAAAAAACAACTCTCCCCACTACTTCCCATCACAATAGGGGTCCACCAGTGTTCTATTCTCGGTCCCCTTCTCTCATTCCCTTGACTAATAAACGTAACATAGTTACTTCCCTTGCCTCCTTAGTCCAATATGTTGATGATTCTACACTTATATGTGTTTCCCCATCAATGAAGAAACTACAAGATATAACCCAAAAGTCCTTCTCTGCCATTGAGTCCTGGCTTAGCGAATCCCAACTCATACTTAACACTAGTAAAACTAAACTTATGTTCTTCCATCCCACTAGAACTAATGACCCCCCACCCCCTTCACATCAAAACTAAAGACAATACAACAATTGCACCAGTATCCTCTACAAAACTCTTAAGCATCATAATAGACAACGTCAGATTTGACATATGTATTTCCCAAACTATAAAGAAAGTTCATAAAAAAACTAGGCATACTTCATAGAAATAAGAAATTCCTAATCAAAGAAACTAGGATAGCCATCTGAAGTACACACCTTCTCTCTACCTTACTTTATGCTTCTCTCATACTTACAACCTTGAAGAGCTCAGATTTGGGTAAACTTGAAGCTTGCTATAATAAAACAGCAAAATTTGCTATGGATTCTGCTTATCTATTACACCACTGTCTAGCCCTGAGACAACTCTCTTGGCTGGAACTACCTCACTTACTTGCTTATAATCAGTTGATGACAGCTCAGAAATTACTTTACCAACCAGATAACCTCCCCTCCAGTTCTCCAAAACTTAACTGAACCATACTCAAATAATCAAGTTCTATGCTCCACTAATAAATCATTATTAAAAGTTAATAAAGCTAAGAACACTGCTGGAGATGGTCTCTTCTGAAATCACCTACTCAAGCTCTGGAGCTCACTCACTCAAACAGTTAGGTCCACTACCAACACCACTCAGTTTAAAAAAGTACTCAAAACCCACTTATCTAGTACATGGCTCTGCTCATGCAACAATTCTGGTTAGCTTAGATCTTCTTCAATATACTTTGTCTTCCCTTATAAATAATACCAGCAAAAAACAACAGCCCTGTCTGTCTTACTTTTTTGTTTACTGGGATCTGAATGTGAATGAACTCTGCTCTGCCTTGTCAAACTGTATTTACTCTGCAATCGGCAATACTAAGTAATAGCATATATAATGCATATCTAATTGTTCAAATGTTATGTCACGCAACTGTATACAATGTCTGTCTTATCAAGGAATTTTACTCCTTATCATATGTTCATGTAAACTTGATTCGTCTCTCTTACTTTCATTGTATGATTTCTGTGTGAAGCTTTTCTTCCCGGGCATCAGCTGAAAATGGATTATTCACCCAGTTGGACTTTCCCGGTAAACAAATGTAAAATAAATAAAATAAGTAAATAAATAATTGCCCAAGGCCTTATTTTTCTTCCTGTTTTCATTCTGTGGCTGTGTAACAATCACTTACTATGTGCTTCACTGACACCTTTATACTTTCATAGGTACTTGCTAGGCTATTGATCTGTAAAGGCCTTAAGAAGCCTAGCCTTATGTTTGTTCCCTTGGTAGTTTTTAGCTGTTATAGTTTGCATACAAATAAACCATAAATGGGCTAAAAAGGCTATATTGGGACATTTACAAGTTTCTCCTATCCGTGAATGACTGGGGGTGGGAAACCATGGACGGATTTGTGGTTACCCATCTGTGCACCTTCAGTGTTACTACTTTTATGGCTTACCTTGCAAATACAATGCTTGGTAAACAGGTACTGTAGAGGGTAACTGGTTTGAATCCCGAGACCTGGATTGTTTCCTGCTTGCATTCTGTAACTGTGTAACAATCTCCTGTTATGTGCCTTACTGGCAGCTTCAGCATGACTGCTTCTCTGTCTCACCTTGTAAGTAAAGTGCTTGATAGAGTAAAACTGAAAAGAGTTTCTGATGTTTTTTATGACATTTGCATTATAATACAGTCTCTGATGAAATCAGGACTGATGTAGGTCAATGAATCCTGTAACTTTTCTGTACCCTACCTGTCCTGTCTTTGTTTTACATTGTCTAAATCAAGTACTTCAGAGTGATATCCATGTGTATGTCTCATGCACCCTTCTCTATTGTCTTATGCCTACCTGATTTGGTCAACAGACTTTTTGTGTCCATTTCTGTTTGACTCTGTGGCCCTACTACTGCTTATAACCACCACCCTTAAGCATACTTCTCTCACTTCCTTACAAAAGACATTTCTTTGTGTATCTCTATCCTGCACTGCAGTAGATCAAAAACACACTAACATAACCATCTGAGCATGTGGTTTTGCACCAACCACTCTAGAGGATCATGCAAGTTCAGTGTTTAATACAACTGTTCATATTGTATTGCAACCACAAGTTGGTCTAATATGGGTCCCTACTGTGGCTGTCAGAAGTAGCTTCTCATCATGCACACTGGAGTGGCCACATGCATTTTTAATGAGCCTCGGGGCTCATCGCACAGGTATAGTAAACAGTTTTGGCCTGACCATGATCGCGGATACAGTATTTCTGAATCTCTAGGTTTGTTTCCTATTACAGTATTCCCTGAATGTGTTAAGCCTTTGGAGCTGCTTCTAGATTAATAAATGCATCAGAAGGGTATCAAAGTGTTGAAATAAAACTGTGACATAAATAAACAGCAGATGTGCTGTGCCGGCATACCTTTGTTTATTTCATTGTGCACAAACGGGCATGAATAATCCGCTGCAGCTGTAAAGAAGATACTTCAAGTGTAGACAGGGAGCTATCTGCGAGATGAATCTTTAACAACATTTTATTGAGCAGCATGTACATAGTAAGCATTTCTTCTACAGAAATTGTATAAAACTTATGAATGCACTGATTTGTTCAGTTAATACTGTGTACAATATCCCATGAAATGATTCACAGACATGCATATTTTGCCATTGAACAGTATTGTTAGTGGCATGTTGCGGCTAAAACTCTGTGGTTATTTACGAGATGTCATTTTCATGCATAGCTTCGGATAACTTTGCATCTGAGATTTCCAAGCTAGTACCCATTTGTAATAGTCTATCAAACGCAGCAAGGCAGGAGGCATTTTACACATTTTGTCTGTGATACAATCACCATCATCTTTGTAACAGTGTGTATGATGTCAAGGGCAGCAGAGGACAGTGCCTTTCCATATCTATTCAGTCTTATCCTGAAGGATTTCCAGAAGATACAAAGTCTATTGCAGTTAGGATTAGATGAATTCAAATAGTGTGTGTGTGTGTGTGTGTGTGTGTGTGTGTGTGTGTGTGTGTGTGTGTGTGTGTGTGTGTGTGTGTGAGTGTGAGACTGTGGGATTGTGTAACACAATGCAAAATGTGGGTGCTAATACTGATGCAACATTTGACTTTGAATCATGGTAAGTAGCTATGAGGCTGCAGTACAATTGCTAAATGCTTCACCTCACTATTAGTAACCATAAGGCTCTCTTGTCCAGACAAGTTTAATGATCATCAGTTACCTGCCTCATTGACCACTTGCTTCCTTCAAAGGACAAACTTTTCTACAGAGACGCATTTCATTTGCCAAGTTTGTGTTTGGAATAACTGCCTAGTGACAACAATGTCAGGTTTGACATGTGGCAGCGATGACATAGCACTGCAGCATGTCAAAGTCTTCTCAGAGTAACTGCCAGCTGTGAGCAATTAGTTTCATTATGACACACCTGTGTAGAACGACCATCTGCCTGTGATAATAACAACACCTGTATGCACCTCATTCCCCATGAACTCTTTCTCTGATGATCATGAGTCACTCAGTTTATAAGTGGAGAACAGATTTAGTT
>NC_056733.1:1525497510-1525562510 GCF_019279795.1 Protopterus annectens
AAGGGTTTTTTTTCCCTTTATGCTACTAATGCAGGCTACAGGACACAGTCTAAAGCTACAAAGTGGTACTTTAGTGAAGACATAAGGAATTATCATTAACAAGAATAGTTGCAGATACTTGGAACAGTATTTCTATACAGTCAAAATTAATAATGGATTTTAAGAATGCATAGAATAAACACAAGACTGTGATTCTGAAGAGTGGGAAAATAAGAAATAAGCAGCAGGTTATGTTGGATCTCCAGTTTATTTAGTATCTAGGGAAATGGGCAAATTAAGTGAGCCATATGGTCATAGGTTCATAGGTGTGTACTAGGCTAATGACCCTGGAGTCTTTACAAGCCTCGCCCATAGAAGTGCCCTGGCATTGTGCCGCCCAACGTTAAATCCCAGTGCCTCTATCAAGCAGAGCCACTGGAGTGATCCCCAGGGTGAACTTTCTATTTCCCATCCACTCATCAAGATTTCACTTAAAGAGGGCCAATGAGGTGCTCTGCTTCACATATATGGGAAGTCTATTCCAGAGCATGGGCAGTTTCTGGGTTATAAACCTGTCCTTCCAGCATGTTCTGTTGATTGTGGTAATGAGGTTGAGGTGTCTGGAGCGTGTGGTGTGGAGGGATTGGGATTTCTTTAGATGTAGCATTTCTAACAGAGCTGGGTCAGACATGGCTTTGTAAGTCAAGCACAGATCGTTTCTTAGTAGACGATATGAGACAGACAATAGCTGGAGTTTTTTAAGTCTGTCCATGTAGGACATGTGTTTAAGGCCTAGGATCCTCTTTGTGAGGTTCTTTTGTGGAATTTCCAGCTGTTGGATGTGTCTAGTGAGGTACACGCCAAATGGAGCATTGTACTCGATTGGTCTAATGAGGGAAGAGTACAGACAGATGATGACCTCTTTCTTCCTGGATGCAAAACCCTTGGTAATGAGATGTGCCACACAGAAGGACTTTCTGACCACAGTGGCAATGTGGTGGTCGCAGGAGAGGTTGCTGTGAACCTGTGCCCCCAGATCTCTTATAACACCTTCAGTGTTCAGTGTGCTCCCATTGATGTGGTAATTAGTGGGAACTGAGGTTTTCCCAAAGGGGATGACGATGCATTTTTTGGCATTAAGCTTAACGCCATGGTTTTGACACCAGTCATTGGTCTCAGTGAGGCCTTTCTGTAGGATGTCTACATCACTTGGGGAGTTAATAATGGCTCCCAGTCCTTATCAGCTACCAAAATCTATGCCTATTTAGTTTTTGTTGAGCAAATTGGTCCCACTTGTTCTAAGGCCTGATTTCAAGGAAGACTAGCACTATTATATACAGACATGTTTTGTATATTTCTTAGGCAAGTTAGCAGAATATATGACAACACTTGAATCAGTGATCTAGCACATGCATGGAAGTCAGTGGATTAAATGAGAACTCATATAACTTTTGTACATAAAGCATGCATTCGATAAAAGAAAAGCAAGTTAAGAGTTCTGTATGTGCTCAGTGCTATTTAAGGACTATGCCCAGGTGAAAACATACACGCACACACACACACACACACACACACACACACACACACACACACACACACACACACACACACACACACACACACACACACACACACACACACACACACACACACACACATATACACACACACACACACACACACACACACACACACACACACACACACACACACACACACACACACACACACACACACACACACACACACACACACACACACACACACACACACGCACACACACACACACACACACACACACACACACACACACACACACACACACACACACACACACACACACACACACACACACACTCACGGACACAAATTTAACTAGACAGATAATGAACAATTATTGCTCTACTGAAATGTATTGCTTGTAAAGACCTTGTGCTATCATTGCATAGGTCACGCTAACAGAAATCTATCCAATACTTTTCCATTAGCAGGTAGCATTGGCATATAACTGCACAGCAGACTTGACATGTATGATGATAGACTGAAACCCAGCTGAACTTTATATCGGTATGTGGTATTTCTGTGGCTCTAGAGCACAGAAGAGAGAGATTAGTCAACGATACTGTATCCTGACTTGAGATGAGAGAGACATACTGCAACAGCCTATGAGGATTAGAGAGCATTTTCTCTGACTGCATGACATAATTGCATGATTATTATTATTATGATTATTATTATTATTATTATTATTATTACTACTACTTAGAAATGTCTTAGGCATATTTCTTATCTATAGTGAGAGTGCTGATGATGGTAGTAGTTGACATCTTTCAGGGAATTCTTTCTTTTTATTTTCCTGACCAATGACTTGTCATATGACCTTTGAAGGAGAAACAACCTCAGTCTGTTTAATTTTAGCAAGCCTCCCCTACATCTTTATTAGTTATTTGTTTTGCAGTGATGTTAATGCAGACCATTGTGTAAGACCCAGTACACTGGAATGGCAGTCCAACAAAAGTATAAACCATTCAAAGCCCCCCTTATTCCTTCATGCCTGTCGAGACCCTATACTCATACTGTCTTCCTAATAACTAACTCTAAGAGCATCATGCAACAACTTAATTTGTAAAGTACAATTTGACAAAAATAGGTTTCATTGAGGTGAGCTGACTAAGCAGCTCCATCCTGATACAGAAGGGAAGCTGAGGAATAGTATTATATTTTTCATAGCTGCTATTTCCTGTTGCACTTGCCAACCAACAAGCCTCCCCATCTCAGCTAAGTCAATTCATTACACCATCCTGGGTATTCTGCAGTGAGGGTGATAGTTGTCTGGAGGAGGCCATCACACAGACATAGTAGTGGTTTGTGCAATTGCTTGCTTCATGACAATGAAAGCATGGAGGATTATGATGGGGTCTCCAATTTTAACCATATTCTTTTGTGTTTAATACACTGATGCCAAGAAATTCAAACTGAGACAGAGGGTGGAAAAAGTGAATCTTGGCATCCATGTTGAGAACACATCATTTAAATTTATGATCGGTTAAACAATCATAATTCTTTGTATCACATGGAGTTTTATCTACTCAATGTACTACTAGGTACAGAAGAAAAGGAAAAAGAAATAAAGCGCTTAGTGAGCACAACTTATGTCTTACATCAGAAAAAGAGTCTGAGGGAAAGTCGAGGATAGATTACAGGCATTGACACCAGACAGAAACAAAGCTGCTTTAAATTCTGCTGCTATCTTTTGCTGGCTGGTACTGTCAGGCCTTAACGCCTAACACTTGACCTGATCTTAACAGTGCAGAGGGGGTTACTTAACAATTGTTAAGACTGGGTGTCTCACTACAGAAGCGCTTAACTCATTTGTCTTTTTCCCAGTACTGGAGTCTAATCATGGAGCTCTATGCACTACATATTTATTATGAACCCTAACCCCTCCTTTGGGTGAGGAACAGGTGACAGCATGTACATCTTCACTATGATTGGAGAAAGAATGATCCCTAGCAGGGTGGTAATGTACAAGTAATGCCTTCTAAAAATAAGTCCACCTCTTCCCAGAAGCATGTTAAGCTCAGACAGAAGAGAAACAAACAGATGCCATTTTTAAGCCCACTATTTAAAACAAAGAAATGTGTATGTGTGTGTGTGTGTGTGTGTGTGTGTGTGTGTGTGTGTGTGTGTGTGTGTGTGTGTGTGTGTGTGTGCGTGTGTATGTCTGTGCATGTGTACGTGTGTGTGTGTGTCTGTGCATATGTGCATGTGTACCTGTGTGTGTGTATTTGTGTGTGTGAGACAGAGAGAGACAGAGATGGGTAAATGAGAGAGACAGAGAGAGCACATAATAATGCTTTACAATGGCAGCAGACAGCCATCCGCACACATAAGAAATATGAAACTCAAATGCTTGGTATTATTGTCTGACCTTAATGTCTGTATTTTACCAATGAACTGATCATTCTATGGGGACAAAGCAGCGCTAAGTGGCAAAATCAGGCACAGTAAAGAAGCATGGGGTGACAGTTGTAATGCCTTACATTCTATGTTTTTTTCATTCACTTGCTCAAAATGAGACATCTGAGTTGCAGTCATTCAACTAAGTGGCTATAAGTGCTGGGAGTGTGTGTGTGTGTGTGTGTGTGTGTGTGTGTGTGTGTGTGTGTGTGTGTGTGTGTGTGTGTGTGTGTGTGTGTGTGTGTGTGTGTATACTCATTAAATACTTGCATAACTTATATTTTGTCTTCAACAAGAATTACATATGCTACAGCAATTTTAAAACATTAGATGGAGCATCTATTTTAGATCAAAAACCTAAGGAAAGAAGTATGTAGTATTAAAAAAAATGTTTATTTTCCTTATTTATTTATATTTGTTTACAGTGGTAGTGCACTTATCTTAATGGACCATTTGCAGGAACAACCCGGGTGAAGAGAATCAAATAATAAATGAACAAACTTATTTATTTATTTATTTATTTATTTGCATTTATGGTAGTGAGGTTCGGAACTTTGAATGTTGGCAGTATGACTGGTATAGGGAGAGAGCTAGCTAATATGATGGACCGAAGGAAGGTTGGTATATTGTGTGTGCAAGAGACCA
Organism: Protopterus annectens; assembly: GCF_019279795.1. NCBI lineage: Eukaryota > Metazoa > Chordata > Ceratodontiformes > Protopteridae > Protopterus > Protopterus annectens. Next base: position 1,525,502,095 of record NC_056733.1, read on the forward strand.
GATGGAAGGGGAGCAAGGCTAGGTGTATCAGAGGTGGGTTCAAATTGTTTTATCATGGTGTGGATGGGAGGAGAAATGGCATAGGGTTATCCTGAAGGAACAGAATGCTAAGAGTGTTTTGGAGGTGAAAAGAGTGTCAGATAGAGTGATGTTTATGAAGCTGGAAATTGATGGTGTAATGATGAATGTTGTTAGTGCATATGCTCCACAAGTTCGGTCTGCGATGGATGAGAAAGAACATTTTTGGAGTGAGTTGGATGAAGTGGTGATGACTGTACCCAAGGGTGAGAGAGTGTTGATATGGACTACCGTTGCTCTATACCAATAGTCAACTCCTCCCTGGTTAGATCCGACACAAACTAATCACCTTGGTAATCCACATCCCTCACACCCCCCCACCAACAAAGGTAACCACCATGAAAAACTTCTCCAAAGTTAACTTTGGGCGCCTAAAAACAGAGGTGGCTAACTTATTTATTTATTTATTATTTGTTAACTGGGATGACATGATTGACAGACCGCAATGCTTTGCCAGAGATGGCCTGCATTTGTCACCCTTGGGCTTCCGGATACTGGCCAAGGCTCTTGCCACCCCATAGTGCCTTTTTTAGGCGGTGTTCCAAAGACAAAATCACCACCATAACAGCTACAAACAAATGCAATCTGAGGGTCATGCTGCTCAATGCTAGAAGTCTAGATCTCAAAATGCACTCACTTCAAGCACTCCTTAAAATGTAGAACATCAACATTTGTGCTGCAACAGAGACTTGGTTCAAGGCAGCAGAAAGCACCCCTGCACTACCAGGCTATAACTCATTCCACACCTTTCGGCACCAGAACTTGGACTGAAGCTCCAAAGGCAGTATTGTTTCCATATTCATAAAGGATGTGTACACCTCCAGACCGGTAGCCCAACATAGCGCATCAGAGACACTTCAGGTGCAGCTAACATTGGGTAAGACAGGGATTCAGGTCGTAGCCTGCTATAGGTCCCCAACCATGACCCAAGCTCACACTCCATGTTCCTAAGCAACCTGGAGAATATTAGAGACCATCATAACACTCTCATACTGGGCAACTTCGACTTCAACTACCTCTCCACTAACTGGGAAAACTACTCATGTACCAATACACTTGCCCAATGTTTTCTGGAGTTCATTAATTCCAATGCCCTGGACCAGCTCATTCTTACCCCCACTAGAGGTAGCAACGTCCTTGACCTGGTCATTACTAACATGAATGACCGTTGCTCTATACCAATAGTCAACTCCTCCCTGGTTAGATCCGACACAAACTAATCACCTTGGAAATCCACATCCCTCCCACCCCCCCACCCACAAAGGTAACCACCATGAAAAACTTCCCCAAAGCTAACTTTGGGCTCCTAAAAACAGAGGTGGCTAACTTATTTATTTATTTATTTATTTATTTATTTATTTATTTATTTATTATTTGTTAACCAGGAAAGTCCAACTTGGAATGAAGTCAGTTTTCAGCGGTGGCCCAGGGAGAAATGCTCCATGTAACCATGCAATTGGAGAACAGCTGCATGACCACCGAATCATACACTAATGTCCTGTATGAACATGTAAACAAATGCATGGATCTCGCCATACCCAATAGAACCAATATGCTCTCCTCCAAAAAAAAGAAGCCAATCTGGTGGTCCCCTGCCATAAACAAACTCTACAACAGAAGAAGGAAACTGATGCGAAATAAGGTGAAGTTCCAATACTGGAAAAACTCCCTTATTAGCCTCAACAAAAAGTTGACTTCCCTCATCAAATCCTCTAAAGCTAGCTATGAAAACATAATTACAGCAGATACTAAAGACAAACACAAGGCCTTCTATAGTCATGTAAAGAATCTCCATGGCAATACCCAGATTTGCTCGGAGCTGTTGCTCAATAGAACCTCCTATACCAAGCCAACAGATATTGCCAATATACTGGCCGACAGATTCAGTGCCAACTTTACTACCCCCCCAAAGGGCCAATCACAATACCAGTAGATTGCCAGGCACCCGGTACTACTGCTGCACAGGTTAAAATAGCACTGTCCAAGGCCAAGAATACAGCTTCTATGGGAACTGACAATATCCCTGGCTGTGTTCTACATGAACTGCAGAGTGAACTGGCACCTCACCTGTATGCCCTGTTCAATTACAGCCTTACCTCAGGCTTTGTCTCTACCAAATGGCGCCCTGCTACAGCCATCCCTCTCCACAAAGGAGGAGTGACTACAGACCCTGGGAATGATCGCCCCATTAGCCTGACAATCCTGATATGCAAAGCTATGGATTGCATCATCATAGGTTCATAGGTATGTACTAGGCTAATGGCCCTGGAGCCTTTACATGCCTAGCCCATAGGATTACCCTGGCATCATGCTCCCCAATCTTAGTTCCTAGTGCCTCTTTCGAGTAGAGCCGCTGGAGTGATCCCCGGCGTGAATTTTCTATTTCCCATCCACTCATCAAGATTTCTCTTGAAGAGGGCAAGTGAGGTGTTCTGCTAGACATGTATGGGAAGTCTATTCCATAGCATGGGCAGTCTCTGAGTTATGAGCCTGTCCCTCCAGCATGTTCTGTTGATTGTGATAATGAGGTTGAGGTCTCTGGAGCATGTGGTACAGAGGGATTGGGATTTCTTTAGATGTAGCATTTCTAACAGAACTGGGTCAGACATGGCTTTGTGAGTCAAGCAGAGATCACCTCTAAGTATGCGATATGAGACAGAGAATAGTTGGAGTTTTTTTAGTCTGTCCATATAGGACAAGTGTTTAAGGGCTGGGATCCTCTTTGTGAGGTACTTTTGTGGCCTCTCCAGTTGTTTCAGGTATCTAGTGAGGTACATGCCAAATGGGGCATTATACTCAATGACTGGCCTAATGAGGGAAGAGTAGAGGGAGACAATGACCTCTTTCTTCCTGGATGCAAAACCCTTAGCAATGAGATGTGCCACATAGAAGGACTTTCTGACCCCAGTGGCAACATGGTGGTCAAAAGAGAGGTTGCTGTCAACCTGTGTTCTCAGATCTCTTATAACACCTTCTGTGCTCAGTGGACTACAATCAATGTGGTAATTCAAGGGAACCGGGTTTTTCCCAAAGGGGATGATGAAATTTTTTGGCACTGAGCTTAAGGCCGTGGTTCTGACACCAGTCGGTCTCAGTGAGGCCTTTCTGTAGGATGTCAACATCACTTGGGGAGTTAATAATAGCACCCAGCTTGCAATCATCTGCGAACTTTGTCAGCCAGGGTCCCTTTGTGTTGGCCTGGACTTCTGATAAGTAGATATCAAACAGGAGAGGACCAAGGACCGAACCCTGTGGGACTCCACTCATGACTGGTCGGCAGTCTGACTTGGAGTCAGCTACTTTCACACTGTGGGTTCTATCTGTAAGCCAGTTTGCAACCCACCTAGTGGTATAGGTGTTGATGCCTAGCTTAGTAAGGTTTTCTATGATTCCTGAGTGAGGAATGGAATCAAAGGCCTTGGCCAGATCAAGGTAGGCTGTATGAACCACCTTACCTTCATCCACAGCTCTGGTGACTGACTCAAAGAAGTCGACCAAGTTCAGCAGGCATGATCTACCCTTCACAAAACCAAACTGTGTAGGACCTAGAGTTTGGAGATTCTTCCATGTTAAAAGAACTCAGGTCATCTGGACCATAACCAGAGCTTTATTTGTCTATGTCAGCTGAACTGACCAATGGATTGCAGTATAATTTTTAAATAATTAAAACAACCAGATAAATTAAACTTAAAAAAAGAAACTAATACAACACACTTTACAGACTTAAAAACCTGAACAGCAGCTACCTAAACTCATTGCTGATGAATTATTTCTGGTTTGGTTTGCTTGATCTGGTCTTTCACATTATTGGCTTAATACTTGCTACCCTACTTTTGTTGCTAAGATCAATAACAGTCTAGTAACCACTGACCTAAGGCAGCATAAATAAAATAGATACACATCCACCTGCCTAAGTTAGTAATGACAATACTGATCAGACTTAAAATGTGTTTTTTTAATTATAAGCTCTCATTCTCACACTGGACTAATCCATTCACAGACCACAAACAACACTGATTTGTTTTGCTTTCACTTTTGGTACCACCAATCAGTTGAAGTGGCTGGCCAATGGGGAAACACTGCTTACTGCTTTGTCTTGTAGACCAGCCAGACCTTATAGTGGCAACTCTCCTCTAAAACAAAAGGATGTTTTAGCTTCAGGAATGCTCTTTGCCTTAGGAGGCAGTTGTGTTAAAGAGATTTGTGTACTAGAGCAAGCTCTGCCTCTGTGACCAATAAGTTTGGAACTTTTCCTTGCAGGTCATGCAAGGTTTGTGTTTGTATTTCTTCTGCAAGTTTTTTCGCCATCCACACTCTGGACAAGTTTTTGATTTTAGGTTACGTGCAAATTGCAGTAGCAAAAACTTGGCATACCTTGCTTTATAATGGGTGTTTTTGTTTTTATGTAGGCAAAACCAATATGTTGTTGAAGGACTGAGTTTTGAAACACCTTAGTGACATTAGACTACAAAATACAACTAATGTACTTGCAAGACACTTAAAGGATTTTCTAGGACATAGTTATAAGTTTATGGTAATACAACTGATTGCAAGAAATAAGTAAAGTGGGGACATCGTGCAGAGCACTGAATTTGCTGAGATGAAATGGATTCTTATGTTGAGAGCTAACAGTTTGCCTGGTTTAAATGACACTGTTCCTTTAAAGCCAGCACTCAGAGCAAGGAGATTGTTTAATTAATACTATCTGTCTATTGGTTGATTCTCTATGCCCTGTGGTCTCCTTAGTGCTTTTAAGTGTTGTTTTGCTGTGTGCTTTTAAGGTCTGAAGAAGAGCTTCTGACTGAAAACGCTTATCTTTCGTATTTCCTTTGCATTTCTTTTGTTTTTGATTAAAGTTTTTTTTATTTTTAAGCTGGCCGTGGTGACCAGATCACTTGTTTTGGTTTTATTTTACTTTTTTATACATTGTTGGGTTTTAGCTGCTGTTTGGGTGCTTTTTCTCCTTTTGAAATCATGTTAGACAAGAAAATCTGACTTTTTAAGAAGTGAAATTGAACTGTCTCATGTTCATATTCATGTAAGTTCCACCAAGCAAGAAAAAGAAATGTACTTCTTTCCATACTTAAGAAATTTTTAAATTAATAAAGAATATTTCAGAATATGTGGATGGATTTTCAGAATACCTTCAGCAAGTTAAATTTGAGGGGCTGCAGTCCACAACCCAATGCCACGAGATTCCCCTGTCAGTATAATTGATTCAAGGATCTAGCTACCTTAGGTTTCTTTACAGAAACATCTTTCCTTCACTGACAGTTTCAAGTTCTGCAACCTTTCTTCAGCTTGCACTCATTGGCAGCCAAAATTATATTACCTGAAAATGTCTAAATCTATGCAGGACCACACCTTCATACTTTTTTTCAGAATTTTTTTTCCTGTCACACAGTCACCATATACAGCATGGAGCCAAAAAGCATCACCATTAGCATCAACCCCCTTTTTCCAATTTTGTACATGAAGTTGGGGTGTCACATCAACAGTGACCATCACCATAAGCCAATGTGCAAACCACAGGTGCCAGGTTTATGTGCCTTACTCTTTGTTTGCAAGTGTGTGTGTGTGTGTGTGTGTGTGTGTGTGTGTGTGTGTGTGTGTGTGTGTGTGTGTATGCTTGCATACTGCATGGGCTGACACAAGGTGCAGAATTAGTTTCTCTGCATTGTACATGATGAGTCTAGGATAGGCTCTGTCTTCCTTGTGACCAAGAATTGGATAAAGCACATAATCAGAAAATGAATTAGTGAACATAGTTCCTACATAACTCACAATCAATTAAAGGTAACATACATTAATAAATCAAATGAAATTTCAAACAATAGCCATTAGCACAAAACATCATAATACAAGTGCCCATTAGTACAAAGCATTTTACATTCATATTTACTAAAATATTTTAATGTCATTGTGATGATGTGAGGTAGCACCAGCTGTGCCAGGGGGAGTAGGGCAGCAAGTGTGTAACATATGCCAGCATAGCTAGCTGGAGTTTTATAAAGAATTATATGTCATTTGAGTATCAAAGTGATTTGTACAGATGCATGTGTTAAACATGTAGTTGTAAAGTTGCTTGTGTTAAAAATGTATTAATCATGGGACCTGCTGGACAGAAAAGAAATATACATGTCTGGCAGACTGTCGTGTTGTAATTGATTAAATGTACATCTTTTAACAGAGGATACTGGAAGGGAGGGGTTAAGCTCAACCCAGCTAACCTTAGGAAAAATAGTCTGAAATTAAATGACTTGGTTTAGGCCATAAAGATTTTATCTCACAGGTCTGAATGCAGCCAGAGATACAATGTCTGTGAAAATCCTTTCTGCAGTGAAGGTTGAAGTGTTGGAATTGTTTTACAGTTTCCAGATGCTGTAATAAACTTAGCTAAAACTTTATGTTTGTATTGTGACACATCTGTGCCAAATCCTGGCTCAGTTGTTAGTGAGAGGATAGTGTGGGAACCACAGAGTCAGGTGACCAGATATGAAGTCACTGAAACTGTATTTGAATACTAGTGGGAGATGCGATAGATGCACTCTGTTTTTGGAATATGACAACAATGACATTCATCCACATCACCTTGCCGTGCTCTAGCAAGTAAGTAGAGAACAGTAATTTTCATTCAGTTACAAAAATATAGTGAGATTAGCTAAATGTTTTTTTTTTTCTGTAGCTGTCTGAGTCTTTCCATCTGTGTTGTTTTTTATAATTCATGTGATTGAAACTCTGATGTTTTTTGTGGACAGATATTCAGTATTGTCATTTTTATTATTATTATTATTAAATGTACCTAAACCTTTCATTGTAGCTGGTCTTTTAGAAAATATTTTAACCTTTGAGAGTACTTGCATTTATTTAGTGGTACTATGGCTCCATGCTCCTGAAAGTCTTGGCATTAAGCACTACCATTTGTGTGAGTATTCATTTTACTAAGAGTAATTTGGTACCCTGGTAAGAACCTTAGAGTTGCTGCCTTTGGGTGTTCTGGTGGCAGTGTATCTACCTTATAGTCTGGGTAGAGGTGGCAAAGCGGGTAAGCTGTGCCAGCCTTTCCCAGGTATGTGTGTGTGTGTGTGTGTGTGTGTGTGTGTGTGTGTGTGTGTGTGTGTGTGTGTGTGTGTGAAAATCAAATTTCAAAGAGGGTGTGTGTGTCAGCTACTTTGAACAGAGTCACTGAGAGCACTGATTTCACAGAGATGGTGGCTTTGAACACCCGGCTAAGGACTCAGCTCTATAGTTATGTCAGCAAGGAGTCTTATTTGGGGCCCGGAGAGAAAGCCCAGCCCCAGGACTGAAGTGTGCATTCCCTGTGTGCTTTTAAGGGAAATTATACTTGGTGCAGAGATCTGCGTCTAAAAATACTCTATGTGTCTACCTTTTTTCAAAGTGAATGTTCCCCACCCACGTCAGTGGTGAAGACTGAAGCTCCTTGATCAGGCTCCTTGATAACTGACCAAGAGGAGGGATGCCACAGTTATATTTTGTGCAGATCATATCTTGTGTGAAGACTACATGTCAAAAACAGTATATCCGGAGATTCAAGAACAAATTTTTATAGTGTCTGACTTTTGCTAAAGAGTCACCGGAAATGAGCCAAATTTCAATCCTAAGTGCTTGTTTCTCTATTAAACTATCTGCTACTGACTGGTGATGTACTGTTTTAATATTTTTTAAGCAATTAACATTCAGGTACATTGAGTATTTATTATAGATAATTATGGGATACTGAAAAATGGTTCCAGTATGCCATAAGTACTTCATTGTCAAATCCAAAGCTATGAGACGTAGTTGAATTTATATCAGATAACTGGACACTTTGAGCACAGCTTCTTTAACGAAAAATGTCTATTAGCAATGCCTGCAGAATCTTAAAGAACCAGGATTTCACACACAAATCCAAGATTACCATAGTACTATCATGCAAATTTGGAACTTTGTGTTACAAAACATGCTTACTCCATTTTTTGATATGCAAATCAGTATGCAACCACTGAGGTAAGTGCTAGCAGTGGTCTCACTTTTAACCATCTCAAAGTGTCCATCATAAAACACATCTGGCAGTATATTTTCCTTATCTTTAGGAGAATGATTATCTGAATTGTTCACGTAGGTTCACAGGTTTATACTGCCTTCGTACATCAGAGATATAGACACCAGACCAGGGCGAATTTTCGACTTCTCATCCAATGGTCCAAGTTACACTTAAATAAGGTTAGGTAGGGACTTTATTTCACATGAATAGGGAACCTGTTCCAGGGAATTTTCTGAAATGCACATCTGTCTCTCCAATATATCCTATTTACATTACAAGTAAAATTTAGGTCTTTAGATCTAGTAGTTCTGATGTTATTTATTTTGCGAATATGTAAAAAGTTCAGCAGGGCGAGATCAAGGGATGCCTTGTTTAGCAGGCATAGATCGCCCCTCAGTAGTCTGTAGGAAACTGTGTATAGCGATAGGGCTTTGAGGTGATCACATAGGATACTGTGTTTATGCCCTGCGTTTTTATAAGGAAGCTTTGCAGCTGCTCTACTTGCTGCATGTGTCTGGTCAGGTACATACCAAAGAGGGCACTATACTCAATGACGAGTCTGGTGAGAGCTGAATATAGCGGTACAATGACTTTCCTGGACCTAGATGCCATGTACTTACTTATATGTTGAGCAAAATAGAAGGATTTCTTTACTACCTTGAATACATGTTGGTTGAAGGTCAGGTTACTGTCTACATGTGTTTGCAAATTCCTGACTAGTGGGTCAACTTTTAGGGGTGTTTCAATGATAATGTAGTTTCCTGGGGTGACCAACTTCCTAAAAGGTACCATAATGCATTTCTTGGCACTGTGTTTTAAGCCATGTCTTTGGCACCAGTCATTTTTCTGTGTTAGACCATCTAGTAAGATGTTAGTGTCTTGGAGTGATTCTGTGACTGCACCCAGTTTGCAATCATCTGAAAACATAATAAGCCAGAGGCCCTTGACATTTTCCTTGACTTCTGAGAAGTAGATGCCAAAGAGGAGTGAGACCAGCATATAGCCTTTAGGGACTACACTGGTGACTGGCCTCTTTGAGGAGGTGGTCTTACCAATCCAGCTAGGTATCCAACATTTTATATAGGGGTCCATGACTAATTCCATGAGTTTGTTAACAATGCCTGAGTAGGGTATTGTATCAAATGCCTTAGCCAGATCAAGGTATGCAGTATGCACTATTTTACCCTTATCCATTGCCTTGGTGACCTTCTCAAAGAATTCAACAAGTTTCAGTAGGCATGACCTTCCTTTGACAAAACCAAACTGAGATGGATCCATTGTCTGAAGTTCTCCTATTTCTTTGTTGATCATTTTCAAGATAATTCTTTCCACGGCTTTACGTATAAGACTAGTCAGACTGATGGGTCTGTACTATTCAGGATCTGTTGAGGGTCCACCTTTATGAAGAGGGGTAACCATTGCAGTCCTCCACTCTCATGGCACAAAGCCTGTTTTAAAACTATAGTTAAATAGTAACTGTAGTGGCTCTGGTAGGTCATTTATTTTAAATATTCAGGAGGTATCCTGGGATATTACTGGAGCCCACTGAGGCTGTGTTCTTGCTCTTAGTGACCACAAACAGGACATGCTCTCTATTTATAGTTGGAGTGGTCATGTTTGAAAGTATTTCTTGGAAGGTGGCTGGGGGAGAGTGGGAGGTAAAGCTGGAACAGACTTGCTATATCATCCAGATCTGTGAATGTGGCACCATTAACCCCCAGTTCATGACACTGATATGTGCTGCCTTTGAGGTTTCTAACATAGCTGAAGAAGGCCTTGTAATTATCTATTGCCTGGTAGGCTATCTTGACCTCAAATTTGGCTTTATTGAACTTAGCCTTCTTAACTGCCCGTTTATTTGATGAGAGAGTTTTTATGTTTATGGGACTTACAATTCCTGATTTTAGCCATTTTTTTTTTCCTTTTGTTTATAAGCTGTTTAATCTGGGATGCACCAGGGTGGTGCTTTTGGCATTAGTTTTGGGCTTATTTCTGGTATGTACAGCAGCCTCTATGCAGCCATTGACATGGTTGTATAGAGTTTCTGTAAACAATTCTGCATAGGCTGTTGTGTTCTCTGGGTTTGGAGGAGTGCTTAATTTTGACAAACTATTAATAGAAGGTAGTTTGCCTTGGAATAGCAGTCACTACAAATAATATTATCTGGTGCCTTGTTTAGCATGCACCACAATTTAAGTTGTTCTGGACCTGAGACAGTACAGAATCCATTTGTGTCTCTGTGAACATTCTCCCATTTTCCTGGGAAGGTTTACACCTTGACAGAATAAAACACCACCTCTACATTAGGCATGAATTTTATTTCACTTCTATGCTTGACCTGATATCTCATGTGCTTGAATGTTACCTGACCTTTTAACATACTCTGTGTTAAAACAAAATCCAATATTAGAATAATGTTAGCCAAATATCAATGTTCAGCCATATAAATGCCATAGGAAATACTTTCCTCAGTTTGTAAAGATGTTAATTTAGCTTTATCAAATGCCATAGGCATACAAATACTGATGTCCCCCTTTTCACATATTTAGAATCCCAGATTTATGACCATTTGGCATTAAAGTACATCTAAACCTCTGATAACACCGGTTTTGTTAATTTATGTGGTGTTCTGCCACCATGCACAGGGCTACTTCTCAAGTTCTACAGCTGTAACTATAATCTTGACATGTGGCAAAGATACTATCAGAACAACAGTGGTAACTTTGCAGTCATTGTGAGAAATTTATTTATTTATTTTATTTATTTTACATTTGTTGACTGTGCTAGTCCAACTGGATATATGTCCATTTTCAGTAGAGGCCCAGGGAGAAAAGCTCCAAAATTACATAGTTAAAACATACTTCAATTTCCAATATGTTAAATTGAATCTAAAATAAGCAAAAAACAACAATATATTAGCAACAAATTGGAGAAAAAACAGCTCCATTACATAGGTGTAGCCAGGTGAGGAAGAATACAAGACATTTCCATTGAGAACAAAGTTGACAATTTGTTTAGCCTAAAAACTTCTTAAATAAGCAGAATTACAACAGGATATCACTGAGAGGTAGAATAAGGAGATACATAGGGGTATGTCTGTTAACAAGTTGTTAACTGGAAGCCCTCAGAGAAGGGCATAACAGATGAATCAGAGCTGGTAAGGAAAGAGGGGGTAGAAGTATTTTATTGAAACAGAGAGTTTAAGTACTTTTGTTACTAGAAAAAGTCACATACTTGCAGGGTGATACTGAAAAGTACAAAGGATGTTGGTAAGAATAATAAGGACATAGAGGTGATAGGCAAGAAAGAAACAGCAGGTCAATCAGGATTTGTACAAGGGCATAGCCTCTGGGATAGAAGGAAAGTTCTTAGTTGTTTCTTAAAAAAGGGGTGTTGATGTGAGTCATGTAAGATTAGATGGAAGTTTGTTCCAGTTAGTTCCAACAAAGTTAGTAAATAGGCAGTCCCCAGATTTATTGTTGGATTTAATGGAGGCTACTAGTAGCTTGCTTGCTGAACGCAATGTTGTAAGATTTTTATAAGGTTTGATAATGTTACAGAGTATGGGAGAGTTTATTGGATGATATAAGATCTTATGCGTAATTATAAGTTGCTGAAGAAGAAATTGATTGTGTAATTCCAGCCATCCTAGTTGTTTAAGGTTTTGGCAGTGATGGGTACGAAATGCGGAACCAGTAGCAAATCTAGCTATATTATTATATGATGTTGATAGTTTGTTCAGATTGCATTTGGAAAGGTTAGACTAGATGGGAGAAGCATAGAGAAGGGTGGATATAAGGTGTGTCTGGGCAATAGTGGTCCTAGCTGAGGGGGTAAGAAAGGTTTTAAGCATGTAAAGGGAACCAAGTTTTCTATTTACTGATTTAATGGTCAAATTAATGTGTGAGTCAAAGTTAAGATTATTCTCAGTTGTTACACCCAAAAGTTTGGTGGTTGTGTCTGGTACTATTATAGTTCCATTTTTGGATGTAACTGTGAAATAGATAGGGGAAGACTTTTGTGTAGGAGTAAACAATAATAACTTAGTTTTGTTAGGGTTGAGGAGGAGGCGGCGGTTGTGGAACCAATTTTCAACTAAGGTAAACATTTTTTGGGTATTGGTCTGCAGTTCGGTAGTGGAGTCAGCGGCACAGATTAGTGTTGAGACATCGGCATATTGTAAGGTGGTGGTTAGAGGAAGGGAAGAACTCAGATCATTAATAAAAATGGAAAAAAGAGAGGCCCCAAGATAGATCCTTGAGGGACTCCCAGGGTGATGGGGAGTTGAGAGGATAAGCTACTTTCCCAGAGAACTGCTTGGTTTCTATTCTCTAGGTAGGATTTGAACCATTTGAGTGCTTGAGTATCAAGTGACAGTGATTTCAGTATATCTAACAATAACTGGTAGTTAACCATGTCAAAGGCTTTGGAGAGGTCTAAGAAGAGTGCTGAGGAAAGTAAGTTGTTGTTACGAATCTTATTAATACAGTCAGTAAAGGTTAAGACTGCAGTTGTGGTGCTATGAAAAGGCCTGAAACCATGTGGGCAATCAGCTAGTAGGTAATTTTGGAGGAGATGATCAAGTAATTGCCGATGGATACATTTCTCCATAATTTTTGCTAATGGAGAGAGAAGGGCTATAGGACGGAAATTTGATAGATCTTTTGAGTTACCTCCCTTATGCAGTGGGATAATATGAGAGACTTTCCAGAGGGCTGGGATAGTACCCTTCTGTAATGGTTCTGTTTATAAGAAGAGAAATAGGATAGGCAAGTGCTTCAGCTGCCATCTGTAAATATTCAGCAGGAATGGCATCTGCTGAAGGAGTACATGGTTTGAGTTTACGAAGTAAGGAAAGGATAAAAGAAGTTGGAACTGGCTGTAGCTGAAATACGGGGGATTTATTGATAAGAGAAAGTGGCTCAGTAGTGTTAGTATGTGAGAGGGACTTTACTAAAGATTGCACTGTTTCAGAAAAGAATTTGTTAAAAGTGTCAGCAATTTGGTTGGGTGAGTTCTGAGTCAAATTAGAAGGGGAGGGAGTTTTAGCATGTCCAGGATGGAGTAGTTTATTTATGCCTGACCAGAATTTTTGAGGGTTTTGATTTTGGGTTTGTTGGAATTTTAGGTAATATTTTTTTTTGTCAAGGAGTATTAATTTTTTTGTCAAATTTCTAAGTTGCCTAAAGTTTTGATGGTCAGTTGTTTTTTTCTTAGTTCTCCATTTGTCCCAGATTTTATTTCTCAGCAGTATTTTCTGCCTGGTCTCTTTTGAGAGCCAGGGAGCAGGTTTGTTCCTAGTTCTGACCCTACGGGAGGGGGCATGGTGGTCTAGAATTTGCAAAAATGTCTTAGTAAAATAAGAGACGGCTTCATCAAGAGACAGGTACTTTAGGGGTGACCAGTTACAGGCTTTGAGCTCGGCTTGGTAGCTAACTAGGTCTAGATTTTTCTTGCTACGAGTTATTCTATAGGTTAATGGGTTGGAGATAAATGTTTTTTGTCTAGTAATAAGGGTAAGTGAGTGATCGCTGATATCATCAGGAAGTACATTTGTTTTATAGGTAAGGGAATTACTGTTCACTAATATCCAGTCTAAGATGCTTTGTTTGTTGCTAGGTTTATTGGTTCTAGTGGGGGAGGTAATGGTTTGGTGGAAGCCATAAAGGTTTATATGAGTAATATGTTTAGGAGAAGTACAACAATTCCAATCAATGTTAAAATCACCTAGCAGTATGGTTTCTTGAGAGAAGGATGTAGAAAGCCAGCTAAGGGTATTTTCAAGAGTGTTAATGTTATTACCTGGGGGGATGTAGGAGCAAATGATGTACAAGGCTTTATTAGGATTTATCTGGAGCTTAGAGATCAAAATTTCAGCATTGCTGGATGAGGGAGGTTGTATATCTAGTGAGGTAACTTGTAAGTTAGATTTATACAATATTGCCACCCCACCACCTTTCTTGAACAGGCGGTCTAGTCTCAGGATGTTGTAGCCAGGTGGAATTATATCATTATCCTTAGTTACTGGTTTGAGCCAAGTTTTTGTTAGACATAGGATATCAAAAGAATGTGTATGTAGAAGGGAATGCAGTTGGGTAATTTTATTATTTATACTCCGTATATTGAGGTGGGCTATAGAGAGTGAGTTAGGTATAGTAGTGGGAGTTTGAAATGTAGTAGGAAGGACTGATTGGGAGTCTAGGATGGTATTGCTTGGTTCTGGGTTAGGATTATATCACCGTGTAGTAATAAATACAGTAGAGGATTATGCAAACATTTGGTGAGATAACAAAAAAATAGGGTAAGGTTTTCTGGTTTGAAAATATTTAATGTGTGTAAGTCTGTGAAAATGTGGTAGAAAGTATGAAGGTGAGGAGGTTATATTACTGTGGGGTAGGGAGGTTATAGTAGAGAGAGGAGTTGTTTGTCTTGGTGGGTGTTGAAAATTGGTACAGGTTAGGTGTTCATAGGAAGTAAGGATAAGGGAGACAAGTAAAGTATTAAGAATAAATAGAGGAATGAGTTAGAGTTTCTTGGTAAGCTGAAGATAGGCATAATAAGTGGATGTGTAAAGATGCATCTGAGAGAAAAGGAGTATAAGGAACAAGGAGTGGAAATGGTCAGCTGACCACTAAAACAAGGCAAGGACTGACATATAACCTGAATAGTTAATTGAATGTGTACTTCAACTTTATTAAGGTGTTTATTAAACAAACATCATGTACTAAAACCATAAATTATCAAAGATACATAAAAGCTCAATAGTAAGATGGTTAAACAGTTCTAAAAGCATATCAAGTAAAATCAAATGCTAGATTAGACAGATGAACTTTAAGGGTCCTCCAAAATCTGACACATGTGTGAGACTTCTGTGGTCATCAGGGCAGGAAGTTCCTGAGGTGTGGGTCTACTAAGAGAATGAATCAAGGCCAAACCATTCTGGCTACATCTTTGTAATGTCCATGAAGACAGAAGAGTGGGACTAAGCTGGATTGCATGGAACCAGGAGTTCCTTTGGTTAAAGGGACCCAGGTCATGTAGGTTAAACGCTACTAATACTAGAACATTACTGATGATATGAAACTGAACTTTTCTACAGTGCCAATTCCACAGGAATGGCATATGTTAGAAGCATGTTTTTTTTTTGTCAGGAGTAATGCAAAAATATTCTAATTCTGCACCAGTTATAGATGGTCAAGCTTTGACTTAAGATGTCTTAGGTAGTCATGGTGGAAGGAATCTCCTACTTGGAAAACCTATAGTTAATTTGGTAAATCCAAACATTCATATAAAAAACAAAAGAGTGAAAAAGATCACATCTCTAAAGACTATCTTGAATCTGAGAAAGGTTAATCACTGTAGATACTACAGTAGTAATTAAAGTCGTTATTCATTAATTGTTTGTAAACAGGTTGGGTGGACTGATGCAAGACTCTTTTTAGCCACTACTCAGACCAAAGGCAGTCACAAAGTAGAAACTACAGTGATAATTTTCATGAAAACAAGGTATTACACAGTTCAACACAATAAATAACAATTAGCTAAACAGAAGTTAGAAGAGATATGTGAAGTATATGTTGTTGCATCTTTCGGCTTATCCCGGTTAGGGGTCGCCACAGCAGAACTCCGGTCCGCTAATGTTTGGTAGTGGATTTTTTACATGCCGAGTTACCAGCCCTGATGCACAACTGAGTAAGGAGAGAGTTACAGTAAGCTGCCTGTCGGGCGCTAGAATCCGCCACATAACGCAAGCACTCAGGTCTCTCAACAGCAGGTACAAATACGACTCAGTCATTGTCCACGCTGGTAAACAACGACCTCCAAAGAGACATTGAGGAGCTCTCTGATTATAGCCCAGGCAGGTATGACCCTGACCTTGAGCAGTATCCTACCTTCACCAAGAATGATGCATGCACAGAGATAAGATGATCAGCGATACAATTGTGGCTTAGCTCTGGTGTCATTCAAAGGGGATCAATCCAATGTCTGCCTGGGATGACATGCTGGACAACAGCCATGCTGCTTCACAAGGGACGGCTTGCACCTGTCACCCTGGGATTCGGATATTGGCAAGGCTCTGCCCACCCCATAGTGCCTTTTTAGGCAAGGCTCAAATTCTAAACCTACCACCCTAGAACAAAAAAAGGAAAAAACTAAGGGTAATGCTGCTCAATGCCAGAAGTCTAAATCTCAAAATGACACACTCGAGGCCCTTCTCAGTATGAGAACACCGATGTCTGTGCTGTGACAGAAACCTGGTACAAGGCTCCTGAGAGCACCCAGCACTATCAGGTTTTACCTCATATCATGCGTTCCCGCCCCAAAAGGACAATACTAAGAAAGGAGGGTATCCATATTCATCAAGGACACCCACACCTCAAGACTGGTGGCAACGATGATGCATCGGAGACCATCCAGGTGCAATTAACCATAGGCAAGACTGCTCTGCAAATTGTAGCATGTTACAGGGCCACCCTCACAAACTCAGGAACCTCACATGGCTTCTGAAAACACTGGAGGGGTTAAATGTATCTCAAACACCATCATACTAGGTGTGACTTCAATTAATAATATATAGACTGGACTCTCTAACTACTCAAGCCCTAGCCCAAAGCCCAAAAAGATTCATAAATAAACTCAAATGCCATGACACAACTAGTCACCATCCTCACAGGAGAAAACAAACATACTCATCACATCACATGGGGATGGGAGCACAATGTTCAGCACAAGTATACCCCTCACTGGTGAGATCAGATCACAAACTAAATCTCGCTGAGTCCCCTCTCATCCCCCCCACCTGAAATAAAAAAGACCACAGTAAAGAACTTCTCGCCGACTTCACACTTCTAAAGACTAGTGTGGTCTCCTTTAAGGCCCCCGGCGGAGAACAGTACTCAAGCCGCTGAATCACTTACAAATGCCTTCTACCAGCACCTGCAGGACTGCATGGATAAGGCAATCCCAAAACAAACAAGACTCTTTTGTACCAAAGGCAAGCGCGTCCAGTCTGGTGGACCCCACATAAACAAACTCAAAACAAACAAAGGAGGAAGCTACTACAAGATAGAGCAAAATCCTTAAAAGGTAAGACACCTTGATCACTATAAGTAAAAACTAAGAGCTCTGATAAAATCATCCAAAGCAAATTTTGAGAAAAAAAGCTAAAAGAGCTCAAAAAAGACAATCATAAGGCCTTCTTTAGCTATGTTAGAAACCTGGGAGGAAACTCCCAGATATGCTCAGAACTAGTTCAAAATGATGTGAAGATTACTGATCCTACAGACATTGCCAACATACTGGCTGACAGGTTCAGTGCAAACTTCTCCCCCTCCCTCAAAAGAGAGATATCAATACCAAACTATTGCAGCCCCCAAACATCTCTAACGCCCCAAGTGAGAGACTCTCTCCAAAGCAAAAAACACAGCATCCATGGGACCTGATGGTGTCCCCGGCTGTGTGCTCCACACTCAACGAGAATTAAACCCACAGCTAAGACAGCTGTTTAATCATAGTCTCATCTCTGGATCGTACCCAAGGAGTGGCGCTGCGACTGTGGTCCCACTTCACAAAGCGGTGCCTCCACCCGAAATTACCGCCCATTAGCTTGACAAGCCTTTCTGCAAAGCCATGGAGAGGATCATAATGGACCTCATAAATAAAGACATAGAAATTTGCAGACTTTGGATCCAAACCAGTTTGGCTTTGTCAAAGGCAGATCATGCCTTTAAACTTGGTTGACTTTTTGAAACAGTCACCAAAGCCATTGATGAGGAAAGCGCAGTCATACAGCCTACCTCGATCTGGCGAAGGCCTTCGATACAATACCCCTCGGTATCATTGAAAAACTCATCAGCTTAAATGTTAACCCATACATCATGGGTGGGTTGCAAAACTGGTGAGTGAACCCAACCGGTCAGGTCAGAGTTGCCCATGTCATGTCGAAAGCTGAAGCCTGTCACAAAGTGGTGTCCCACAGGTGGGCCAGTCCTCTTGGCATCTGTCTACTTTTCAGTACAACAAGCAAACAAAGGAGGGAGGGTTATGGCTGACAAAGTTTGCAGATGACTGCAAACTGTGCGCCCAGCCACATCTGACACAGATATCCTCCAGAAGGGTCTCACAGAAATGGATAACTGGTGCCAGAGCCATGGCTTAAAGTTAAATGCCAAAAATGCATAGTCATACCCTTCGGGAAAAACAAGGTTACCCCCCTAGCTACATATAGGTGGCAATCCACTGAGCACAGAAAAAGTTATATCAGGACTGGACCCCAGGTTGACAGTAGCTTGTCATTCGACACCCATGTAGCTAAAGTAGTTAGGAAACCTTACATTGCCCACCTTATCATGATTAAGGGTTCAGGGATCACTAGGGGTCATCTCAGGTCATAGTCTCTACACTCATCACTCATCAGACCAATGATTGGTACAAATGCCCCATTGAATGTATCTGACCCGACACTTACTTGCAGCTGGAGAGGCCACAAAGTTCACAAAGGATAAGGGTCTCAAAGAAATCTGTCCTATGCTGCCGACTGAGTACAATGCCCCATTCGGAATGTATCTCTGACGACGACTGCAGCAGCTGGAGGCCACAAAAGTTCCTCACCAAAAGCGATAAAGGGTCTCAAAATCGTCCTATGTTGCCCGACTGAAAGAACTCCAGCTCTATTCAGTCGCACACAGCTCTCAGAGGTGACCTTTGCCTGACATACAAGGCCATGTCAAACCCAGATTTGATGAATATGCTTCACCCTCAAAAATCTGAATCCGTCCACACAACAAGGCGCGGAGAAACCTCCCGACACGGCTCGGCCTATTAATGGAGGCGGGCTGGAGGGATAAAATCATCACCATAAGAACTCCCTATAATCCGGGTAAAATCCGTGAGATGTGAGGCAGAGCTGGCCTTGTTCAAGAGAAATCTTGACCAATGGATGGAGATCGAGATATACCCCAGGGATTACCTCAGTGTCACTGCTCGACAAAGGCACAGCAAAATAATGGTATAGTTCCCCCCCCATAAAAGGGTATGCGTAAGCCACAAAACTATGGGCTAGGCTTGTAAATGCCCTCGGGCAGATAGCCTAGTATGAACCTATGAACCTATGAACAACATTCAATGAAGGCACGCCCGTTCACACATGCCTCCACACAGAAGACGCTCTAGCTGAGAATCGAACGCGACAACGTCTTGCTGTGAGGCAACAACGCTACCGCAGCACCACTACCATAGGTCAAATATGTGAAGTATATAAGTAAGGTAAATAACAAATACAAAGAACATATGTAGTGTATAAACTTTATAAGTCAAATACTATTGAAATTGTTGGAAATAGTGAAAGATAACTAAGC
Organism: Protopterus annectens; assembly: GCF_019279795.1. NCBI lineage: Eukaryota > Metazoa > Chordata > Ceratodontiformes > Protopteridae > Protopterus > Protopterus annectens. Next base: position 1,525,521,574 of record NC_056733.1, read on the forward strand.
ATCTTTAGCCAGCACCCTTGAAGCAGTTACATTGGTATTGTTATGCTAGACATAAATTTAACTGTTTTTTAGAAGAGTCATATTGTCCAGAGGAGTAACATGACTGGGTAGGGTGGTGCATGAGTCAAGGGTAGCTTCAGAAAGGATGTTAGTCAAATATCAAGGTGTGTGTGTGTGTGTGTGTGTGTGTGTGTGTGTGTGTGTGTGTGTGTGTGTGTGTGTGTGTGTGTGTGTGTGTGTGCACAAGAGCATTCACCAGCATTTGTTTTTTTAGTGGTATTTCTTCTAAGGGCATTGCCACTTATTCAGACTATTTGTTTTAATTTTTTTGTTTTGTTTTTTTGCTCATTTTCTGTGGTGCTCATATTAATCACTCACCTTGATGGGTAGTTGCTTTACATGCTTTTTGTTTTGCTGTGTTTTTATTTTTTTGTTGCTCATTTTCAGTGCATATGTATGAACATCTGGTTTAAATTGACTTTTTTTTCAGTACTCGGTCAAACCTACTACAGGATCCATTTTGTTGCTTATATTTACTAATAAAGTTTGCATTCTTGTTGGTTGCAAGATTTTACTCCCAGAAAATTTAGATTTAAATTTAAGCTTCTAATTGACTAATTCACCCTATAGCTGAGTTACCAATAGCTACCTGCTAATTGCCTTTAGTTTCCTACACATTGATTTATTTGTTGGCTACTGGTGTTTTCTACTAGGGAGTTTGTAGCAAATGCCTACCTGACAATTCTTAATAAATGGTCTTTCTTGTGTAAAATCAGTGGACTCCATCTCTTTGCATCTATAGTTCTACATCAGATGATCAAAACTTCAGAACTTCGAGCATCATATAGCCAAGACCATGTGACTGAAGTTTTAAAGCTTCAAACATCAAATTAAAAATAAAATAAAAACAAAAACTTTTCTTTTACACTTTTGCAGGGGGGCAAATCCCCCTGCACCCCCTCATCCCCCTGCTAATTAAATATACTAACTCCAAGCTCATACTACAGTGAGGAAATCAGTAAATTTCCCCTTCTGCGCTGTACGGCGATCTCCATTCAGAATGTTCGAAGTTTCAAAACTTCAATCATGTGGTCCTCGGCCATATGATGTTCGAAGTTTTGTAGCTTCAGTCATCTGAAGTAGACCCTGCATATTTTGGCTTATATGAAATGTTTTGAAGTATTTCTTTTGTAAGGCAAATGGCAAAATGTTATCAGTACAAAAGAGATCTGATGAAATCTGTATGAGTGGACGAAAGCAGTCACTACCAATCAGATAATTTTAATAAAGACAGCAAGTACCCTAGAACTGATTTTAGCTCAAGTTTTATTGTTTCAAATTTTGTAAAAAAGCCAAGGTATATTTTTGCAATCACAGTTTGCTCTTTAGTTTGAAGTGCTTTGTCTGGGCTATGTTCCTTATTTGACAAGACAATGACATACAGTAATTGTTTCTGATATCTGGTCCTTTATGTTTAGTCTGTGATCTAGAATAACATCTCAGCCTTTCTTACTATTTATAATGTGAGGATACTAGATATTGTTCTCTGTGCTAGCATGTCTGGCTGAAGTTTTGTAAATATTTGTAAATAATTGTAAATTACTCTGCTATATATGCCAGCATGAATAGCTATAATTGTGTAAATACATTTGTTTTTTGATTATTACTTTGATGTATGTAAGATGTTTGAATCAAACAATGTTCTTCTTGTTGACCAAATGTACATTTTTTTTAAAAAGAATTCTGAATGTAGGTTATGCCAGTCAGCTGACCTAGACGTGATGTCATCATGTGCCAGAGCTGAAAGGAATAGAATCTTCACAGCAGCTGTTTTTTTACTTTTTAAAGTCTGATATGACAGAGGAGAATTCTCATAACAGCTTTCTATGACTTTTAAAAAATTCTGCTGTAAAAGCAGGTGCTGAGTCAAAGTGCAGTTGTGCAGTAGTAGTACATGTTACTATCTTTTATTGTGGCTGGTTATTTAGAAGTACTTTTAGTAATCGGAGAGTGTTTATGCTTATTGTGATAACACCAGGGCCACTCCAAAAAGCCTTACTGCTTGGATTACATTACCATTTATATCAATAATTATGTTGTCCAATATAACCGAACACCCTTTTTCAAGGGTATTGTGGTATTTGACTAGTGGCAACAGTTACCTTGTAATTTGGGAAAGAGGACATAGAAGGTAAATCTGTGCCAGTCTTTACCAAGAATTTTTATATGTGTGAATATCAAATATTTAATAGTGAGTGTGTCAAATACCTAGAACTGGGACACAGCACTCTGCAGTGGTTAGATTGAAGACTCATTTTGAGACCTGGAGTGAAGCATATAGTTGACTCCCAGGTTTGGAGCCTGTTCCTGGTGTACTTTTGGGGAAACTGTGTGTTTCTATCCCTGCTTTCAGTAACGCTCCCTTACCAGTGACAGTGGTGAGAACTGAGGGTCCTTAGTTACTGCTCTGAGCTTAAGTGGGGTCATCACATAGAGTATAGAAGTCAGTGCAGAAAATCTGAGTTATCTAGGGTCGCACATACAGTAAAGGCCACTGTTTTAGCTGTGTTAAATTTAAGGAGATCACTAATCATCCATTTGCTTGCGGTGGTGGTGCTGCAATAGCGTTGTCACCTCACAGTAAGATGTCCTGTTCAATTCTCAGCTAGAGCATCTTCTTTGTGGAGACATGCGTGAATGGGCGTACCCTTGTTGAAGGTTGTGCATCAGGGCCAGCAACTTGGCACATAAAAAATCTACTGCCAATCATTAGTGGACCAGAGTTCCGCTGTGGTGACCCCTAACCGGGAAAAGCCGAAAGACACAACAACAACAACAACAACAACTAATCATCCATTTGCTTAATGCATTTCATAACTTCAGAAATAGAAATGGTAGAATTATGACCATGAAAAAATTTTAATTTGGTTATCATGTGCAAAACAGTGATAGCAGAAACCCTGTTTTTGAATGAGCTTTCCTATCTGATAGATATGCAGAGCAATAATTGATCCCAGATAGTGCCCTGTGATACATCAGAAAGAGTTTAGGGAGAAAATTAATTAATTTCAGATAGTATCCTCCGCATTTGTTTGGAAAGGCTGGATACAAACCAAGTCAGCACAGTCCCAGTGAACCTACAGTAAGGCTGAAGATAACTCTAGCTGGATAAAAGTGTACACATATTTTGGCATCTTGTTTGTGGAATACTCAGTAAAGGACTCCTGCCTACATTTTACAAATATTATGAAATACAATCCATCTTAATAATCTCCTGGCCACTGGCTAACAAACCAATTTCTTCATTGAATGATACTGTGCACATGACCTCCTACTGAACTGCATTGGCTGTAACTTGAAAATAATCATCTATACTCACAGACTCATCCTTTTTAATGACATGTCCTATGCTTGTTGTTTGGTTACTTCTTTGTGTCACTAATAATTCCCCATTTTTGTCCCAGCAGTGCAGCAAGTCAGCACCCATTGCATGTTTTTTTTTCTTACATGGCCAAGTCCCCATCCATTTTATGTTGTATGGTATATGGTCAGTTCATCACCCATTTTATGTTGTTTGTTCACATCACCACCTATCTCCTATCTTATACTCTATGGTATCTGTCCAAGTCACCAGCCATTTTATGTTGTGCGGTATACAGCCAGGTCAGCATCAGTTTTAAATTGCATTGTTTAAGTTCAAGTCATCACCCATTTTATGCTGTATGTTCAGGTCACTACCTATGTTATACTGTATAACATATGGCCAAGTCACCACCCATTTTATGTTATGTGGTGTATGGTGAGATCAGAAACCATTTTATGTTATGTCATATGTTGCCAAGTCACCCCTCCCCTCCATTTTATATTATGTGATATATAGCCAGGTCAGCATTAGTTTTATATTGCATTGTATATGGCCAGGTCACCACTGCAGCATATGCAGCATGGCATTTTGTCAGGTCAGCACCTATTTTCTCCTGCATGGTATACAGGCAGGCAAGCATCAATTTTATATTGTAAAGTATATGATTATATCAGCATCCATTTTATGTTGTATGGTACTTTGGTCAGGTCAGCACTTATTTAGTGCTGTATCTTATATAAGTAGGTCACTATCTATTTTATGTTCATTGGCATGTGTAAGTTTCTTTCTTTTTTCTGATAACAGCCTATAAAATTTTCAGGCTGTAGAATAATGTTCCCTTTGTACCCATTCATGATACCCTTTTCTGCTGGCAACGCTATAATTTCAGACTAATTTTGCAACAGACTTCCTAAATTCTTCCTTTTAGCTGAATTAATGGGGTTCCCACCATTAAGTGGAACACCAACTTGCAAAAGGAAGTTTGTCAAACACAAAATCTTGCAAAAACCACACCAACAAGTTAAACTGAATCAAAAACAAATAGTCCACACATAAGAAGCTGGATTTGTCCCTCTCACACACGTTCTCATACAATATGAGTCAATGCTCAAGTAATGAAAATGAAGTTTATTGATCCAGTAAAACAGCAGGAAAAATCCAAGAAGATAAGGAGTTTCTACAATTGGACTTGGAACAACAAGAATTAATTGTTTTGAGACAGGATGCACCAGATACATTATTGAGTATCCCTTTGGATGAATTATTGGACCATACACTACCATCATGCCATGTCGTCAGCAATTCTTTAGGTGACTTCATGGTATATAATTTTTCTAATGTTAATATTAATACAGAACACTGTGATGTTTTTGCAAAAGGTTTCACCTTTGCACCTCAACATTCCAATGATATTGCCAGTGCATTAATGGATTAAAAACTTTACACACGTAAAATAAATTTAAAAGTTTTATTCCAAAATTCTTTTTCTGATAATTTTCTTAATCCTTTAGGTATTTCTAGTACTTATAAAACCCACTTCATCCTATTATCCAGTTATTCAAAAGAATCTGTGAATTAGATATTCGTAACTCCACCACTATAAGTAGAAACTTCAATGATGGGGTTTTTAAAGAGAATCAAACCATAAAAGAAATTAAGAATGTATTGCATAAAATTAGAATAATGAAACCTGATAAGGGAGGTAGGGTAGTCTTAATGAATTACGAAGATTATAATAAGAAATTGTTGCTCTGAGAAGGTCAGATACTGTGCATTGTGTAACATCTCTTGTTGCTACTATATTGGCAAAACAGACAGTAAGTTAAAAAAATCGTATTTATGAGCACTTATATGACATAAGAACAAGAAGAGAGACAAATGCATTAAGTAAGCACATTCTTGAAAATGTGGGTCACAACTTTCAGTTTTTTGTGATTGACAGCATTAAAACTGACATAAGAGGTGGAGCATGGTCCCTTTCATCAGAAAAAGAGTGCTATACTGGTAGTTGCTTCTTGATCAGGCAACTGGTCAGGTTTGAATGAACATATTTCTATTAGCTCTCTATTAAAACTAAAAGCTGTTGAGAGATAACTTAATTTTAATTTTACTCTAATTCAATTTTTTTAAAAGTTTTTTAATGATTTATGCCAGTTCTATGTATATTTAATATGGCCTATTCATGTCATTCATTTTTTACTGATGTTTCATACATGTATTTATCACATTCACTGCCTTATGCATATTTATGGCTTTAAGGGGGGTGTATTTAGGGCTAATTTTAATATTATGACATGTCTTGTTTTCCCATTATAAAAAGGAAATTGATTTTTACAATTTATCTGATGAAGTCCTTAATTGTCGGACGAAAGCGCTTATCACTGTTATCATCTTGGATTTTTCCTGCTGTTTTACTGGCTCAATAAACTTCATTTTCATTACTTGAGCATTGACTCATATTGTATGAGAACGTGTGTGAGAGGGACAAATCCAGCTTCTTCTACAAAATCTTGCATGTCAAAATTGTGAGTGTGTCTGACTGCTGAAACATCTCAGGAATACAAAAAGTTACAGTAGTCTGACAGAGAGAAAGAGGAAGTGTTGTGTGTGTGTTTGTGTACATGTGCAGTAGTTAAGGTAGAGTTAAGCTTAGTGGTGGGGATAAAGATAGGGTTAGCATAAGGCATGTGTATCTCACTTAGTGTTAGGGTTAAAGAGAAAGTTACGGGTAACATTTTAGTTAATGTTAAGCTTAGGGTTAGCACCCATAAGTAATGTGGCACAGGGGGATAAAACCTCCTATTTACAAACTTTTGATGGTAAAGTATGAGCAAGTATTAGTATTAAGGAATGTTATAGTTGCATGGTCTACTGAGTCCCAGCTGGTTAACTGACCATTTCAGTGAAATTCTAAACTTCTCCCAAAACCTTCTTGGGCTTTGATCAATTAAATTTTTAATTCCAAACGGGGTATTGTCTGAGCTGGCTGGACTTATTTGCTATGGAGTTTATTATATATTACAGACTGAAATGCTTCCTAAAGTTTGAAACTTATCCAGAATTATTTTAATACTTCCTTGTGGGAAGGGGAATTTGTTGGGTGATACCATCCTATTGAATTTTATCTTGCCTAGCCAAGGTACTCAAAAAAGTGGCATATATGGAAATTGTTAAATGTTTGTATGTCATCTTGCCAGCATATATTCAGGCATGCAAGCAGCTGTTATTAGTTTCCTTCATTTTGCTTTCAGCTCATGGGATAGTAATCATAGTTTTCATTTTTTTATTGCTGTAAGAATTTAAATCCCATTAAATATGACAGGATTTTCTATTCATTTGGATAAGTGGTTTCTCCACTCCCTTGACCAATTGACTTTGGTGTTACTTGAAATACAGGCCTGTATTGATTAAAATGAATCTGCTTAATGTGAGTCGCACACTGGCTAACAAATGTAGATCAATATAATTATCATGAAAAGGGAATTGCAAGAACAGCATTGATTGCAAAGTCACAATGATTTGCTGCATATAATTTGTCATTGAAGTGTTTTGCTGCTTTGCCTCTGTAAATTGAGATGCTCCGTGGTTGCCAGAGTAAAATAAATAAAATAAAAAGCGGTATCTCATCAAATGAGGTATCTCATATTGACTTTCTCAGGAAAACGGTACACCTTCCTTCTGCATGCACTGCTAGTACAGAATTATGAACCTAAGAGCCTAATAATGGGGATATAACCTTACGTTCTTCTGAACTTCAAATCTCAAAGCTTAGGTATCCCCCCCCTCACTGCTGACCTGAATTCTTTGCAGTTCTGCCTTTTGCATTTATGCTTCCTCATGCTGGTGACTACTGCAGCAGTTAGCACTGTATCCTCACAGCAAGAGCTTCTCTGGACCAATTCATGGCTAGGGTGCCTTATGTGCTGAGTCTGCATGCCCTCCCTGCAGTCGTGTGGGTTTCCTCCGGGTACTCCACTTTCCTCCCACATTCCAAAGACATGCAGTAGGTGGACTGGACACTCTAAATTGGCTGTAGTTGCAAGTGTATGTGTGAGTGAGTGGTATGGGTGAACTACTGTGGCAGGGCTAGCCACCTGGCGGTATAAACCTTGGCTCGAGATGATTGTTACCGTTAAAGTGACACCCCAACCCCGTATGCAAAATAGAAAAAAAGGGTTGAGGATGGATGGATGGATGGCTGCAGGTGACTACTGTTCAGCAACTTTACTTTGGTGTGCTGATTCCTTATGATGAGCATCTTCTGGGTATTGTTGCACTGTCCAGTCTTCCTTTTTCTCCCCTGTTCTCTTGTTTTCATTATCCCATTCAATAGCTACACAAGATCTTCTGCATCTTTTCCACTCAACTCATTTTCTTAGACTAGTCTACTCTTTCATCTGCCTCATGTAACATTTCCGTCTACCTGTTTTGTTCACACATCTCTCCTCCTACTCCCTTTTCTTGTATTCACTTTTCTTAACCTTAACAATGCCTTTCCTTCTTTTGATCCCAATGAATTCAATCCGCTTTATTTTCACAAAGTACTGTAGAACATCTCCATGGTTGCCAGAGTAACAACAATGCCTTCAGTGTTATTACTTCAATCTAGGTAGAGTAACTGTAACACAGTAATCCTGTTTTTTTTAGCCTGTCCTTGGTAGCACAGAAGGATTAAGGCCCAGGTAACCAGGCAACTTCAGTTTGATTAGAAATTCTGGTCCTAAATGGCCTAAGTAGGGAGGATGAGTGCTCCTATCAAGGGAGGGAGAGGGCATTATGGGTAGAGTTCTTTCTAAGTTCTGGCAGAGGTCAGAGCTCATAGCAAGAAAGATCACTAAGGCTGGATTGGTGGGTGTGTGGGAGAGTGAGGAGGTGTGCCTGCGGGCTACTAGAAGGTGCAGCTTAAGGTTATCCTCATTACTAAACCAGCTGAACTGCATACATTAGTGCACTGGGATGCATGATAGCATTAAGGATTGTTGACCAGCTGCTGTATACATGACACAGCTGTATCCCATGCCTCCGATGGGATCCCTTGGTCCCCATTGTTAGACATGAAGTCCATAAAGTTTACTCCCTTAGAAGTCATGAAGCCCACCTGACACTAGGGCTACATGGGGACAGCAGAGCAATGTAGGAACTCAAGGTTGCACTTGCATGGTAACTGTGAAATCAGCTTGAGATGTAATTAGGGAAGGGAGGGGAGAAAACACTGTTGGTTTTACTTTCTGCTTTTTTGTGTTTGTGGTGTGCATTGTATTTTGCTGCCCTTTTTGTTTTACTCCTACATAACCCCTAGATGCACCTGGAAACAAGCAGATCTCTCACAGACTTTTCTGGAGTAAGCTATAGATCATACGATCATAGGATCATAGGAGTTTACTAGGCTATCGACCCGGAGGTCATTTCAAGCCAAGCCATTTCATCCCAATGTAATACCATAGGTATGCTAGTCAATACCCAGGACTGCATTTAGTAATGACTACCCACATCCAGGAGAGTTATGGGTACTATCCTCAGTAAGAATTTACGTTGCCCCATCCACTCATCCAGGTTCCTTTTGAACAGTGTCATAGAGGTGCTCTGTTTCACATGAATTGGTAGCCTATTTCAAAGATGCAGGAGTTGCTGGGAGACAAATTTGTCCCTCCAGCATGTCTTATTTAAGTCTGAGGCCATATTTAGGTTCCTGGAACAGGTAGCTCTTACCTGGGTTGATTTAGGTTTGAGTTTGAGATTACTCTGTAAGTCAGGCATAAGTATCCCCTAAGAAGTCTATACGATGCAGGGTATAGTGACAGGGAATTTAGTCAGTCTGTGTAAGGCATATGCTGGAGTCTTTCAATCTTCTTTGTTAGAAACCTCTGAAGTCTCTCCAACTGCTGCAGGTGCTTTGTACAGTATATGCCAATTGGGGCATTATATTCAATTATGGGTCTGATCAGTGCTGAGTATCGAGGGGTTATAACCTCCATTGCTCTCAAGGCCATGCCTTTACTAATCAAGTGTGCTACGTAGAAAGCCTTCCTTACTACAGTAGACACATGGTGGTCGCAATTAAGGTCTCAGTCAACTAGTGATCCCAGATCCCTTACCACTTTGTAGGTACTTAAGGTATTGTTATTGATTTGATAGTGTGAAGGGACATTGTTTTGGGGGTATTACATTCAGTTTTCTAAATTTATTGGTAATGCCTGAGTGTGGGATTGCATTGAAAACCTTTGCCAAGTTGAGGTATCCTGTGTGCACAGATTTGCCCTTGTCAGTGGCTCTGGTCACATTTTTGAAGAAATACACTAGATTTAACAGGCAGGATCTGCTCTTGACGAAGGTGAATAGGGTTGGATCCAGGGTTTGGAGGTTGCCTATATCTTTATTAATGAGGTCCATAATGATACATTTCATGGCCTTACAGATGAAGCTGGTCAGGCTTATGGGTCTATAATTCCCTGAATGTGTTGTTAGGCCACCTTTGTGGAGATAAATAACTATTGCTGTTCTCTATTCTACAGGAATAAAGCCTGTGGTTAGGCTATGATTAAAAACGGTACTTAATGGAGATGTTAGTTCATATTTTGGCTTGTTTAGAAGATAGCCTGATGTGCTGTCTCATCCCATAAAGGCTGTGTTTTTTTGTCTTGGACAAGGCTTTAATGACTTGCTCTTCAGATATGTAGGGTGGTGGGGGGTTTGGGGCAGGGCTTGTAATAAGTTTGTAGGGGATATGGGAGTGAAATTTTCACCAAACCTATCTGCTAGCAAGTTTGCTATCTCTTTGGGGTCAGTGTGTGTGTGTGATACCGTTAGTCACTAATTCTGCACATGCTTGGGTCCTACCTTTTAGGATACGCATGTAGCTGTAAAAGGCCTTATGGCTATCCGTGGCTGTGCTTGCTAAGTTTATTTCAAGGTTACCCTTAGAGGATTTGACATGTTGTCTTATTTGCCTGTTGAGTCTGAGGAGGGTGGTTTTCCATTGTAAGGGCCTCACCTTAGTTTCTTGGACAGCAACGTTTTGCATTTGTTGTAAAATTTGTTGATGCTGGATGTCCATCATGGTGGCTTGTTTTTACTTGGGGCTCTGGGTTTAATTCTTTCTGGTACAGCCGAGTCTATACACTTATGCAAGTGATTGTACAGGCTTTAGTGTAAGCTTCAGTGTAGTTACCACTTCCAGCTGTGGGTAGGGCTTGGAATGCATTTATACCTTCCCCTAGAAGGGTATAGTTTGCCTTGGTGAAGTTTTTTAGTCTGACTTCACTCTTTGTTAGTGCCAGCTCGAAGGTGACTGATTTGTGGTCAAATTTAACTAATGAGGGTCCAACAGTTGCGGCAGTGCATCTGTTTGTCATGTTACTGAGGGCCAGATCTAGTGTATTTTTTCCTCTTGTTGGGGTATGAACAACTTGTTCCAGGGTATTTAAGTTAAAAAAGTCAAGGAACTTTTGCACCAGTGAGTTAGGGATAGAGTAGGTTTCCCAGTTGATGGTAGGATAATTGAAATCAGCCATAACCAGAGTGTTCGGGAATATTTGATTGCCTCCAGGTTGGTCAAGCAGGCTTTGTGAATGTCATGACTTATGGAAGGGGATCTATAATTGGCTATGGCTTGAATGGGGACTTACTCACAGTAAGCTGAACTGGGAACAACTCCATGGAGTTGTCCAGTCTAACTAGATGGGAGGTGAATTTATCTCTAATATAGATAGAAACACCTCCTCCTTTGGTTCTCATGTGCTCGTTTTGTGTTCTGAAGGTGTGGAAGGCATTGTAGCCTTGCAAGGCCAGGGTGCTGTCTGAGGCCTTAACCAGATTTTTGTGACTGCAAAGGCATCTAGACTTTCCAGGGATGGAAGGGCTTCCTGGGTTTGCAGTTTTTGGTTTAAGCTCCTAACGTATAGCAGCTTGATGCTTATTTTGTTATGATTGGCAAATTTCATGTTGTTAAGTTTGTTTTCAAAACCTTGCCTAAAAAGGCAGTATGGAGGAGACAAGAGGCTTTGCCAGCAGCCAGAAGCCTAGTGGTGCCAGGTGCAAATTGTCTCTGGCAAAGCAGCGAAGTTTGTCGACCATGACTTCCCAGGCTGACAGAAACTGGATCCCCTTTGAAAGACAGCAAAAACTAAGCCAATTATTTAAATAAATCATTATTTTGTACTGTGGCATCATTCTAGACGAGGGTAATATGCTGCTCAAGGCTAGGGACATACCTGCCTGGGACACATATTCAGACGGTCTGGCTTCATATAGTTCAGTGAGGTACATTTCAGGTTGTTCACTCCAACATGAACTACGGCAGAGTCATAATGGTAATTGTTCCTGAGAGTCCTGAGTGCATGTGTGATCTGATGAATCCTGGCTTGGACAGGCAGCTGCCAGTGACTTTCTTCTTGTCCAACCTGGTGAGTTGGACATCCGTGTGTCTCACTATGCAGTCTCCAAAGACAAGAAAATTTGTTTTTTGAGTGTTACACCTTACGGGTTTGGTAGGTAAGACACTGGTGTAGATATATTTCTCACACACTGTACTAGAGTGACTTATTAGTAGAGGGTTGTCAGTATACATGAGACAATTGCTACACTTCCTCAGGAGGCCCAGGTCAACAAGGTTGGCAGGAGAAACAAGTGTAGTCCAACTGTTCATAATGCTAGGTTGAAGAACTGTTATTACAAAGTGGGGGCTTTTCAGGACTGATCAAGGAGGTGCTCAGTAGATGGATATTGCCACCATGGGAATTTTTGCTGGTGGTTTAACAGGTCACAGTTCACTAGCACTATTTCTTTGACAAGAAAAGTACTAAGGATGAGACTACACTAATGTGCTACAGCTGTATCTAAGGGAAGAATGTTGAATTTATCTGTCCGGCTATTGCGCACAATTACATGTCAGTGCACGATGCTGCAACATGTGCAAACAAGCAGAAACCTGATCAAATGCAGGGCTTAAATACCAGAAGAGAAAAGCTTGAAAAAACTTTAAAAATGTTCAAAAGGGCCAATGAGTATAATTACTCCAAGCTCTCGACTAACCACCCTTCAACAGACAGGTTCCAATCAGCACACTTCTTTTACTAGAGTACAGGGGTCTATATTATATAATCGAAGTTTTATAACTTTGAATACCATATGGTTGATCCCATATGATCGAAGTTATAAAACTTTAAACATGCATAAAAAAAAAAAAGTAACCTGATGATTTAAAGAAGGGGATTAAGCCTTAATGCATCCCCACACCCCCAGCTCTTTAAATATACCAACTCCGAGATCGCACTACAGTGCAGTACAGAGAAATCTTCCCTTTACTGCATTATAGTGTGGTCTCGGAGTTAGTATTTGTAAAGAACGGGGGTGTGGGGGTGCAGGGGGGCTTTTGCCCCCCTGCTTATAACCCTTAGTTTCCTGTTTGCTGTTTTTATTTTTTTTTATATATTCGAAGTTTTATAACTTTGACCATATGGTATTCGAAGTTATAAAACTTCGATTATATAATATAGACCTGAGTACAGAAGGGCCCTTTGCAATCAAAGATGACCTGGACAATGTGCTCAGAACAAACAGCCACTACAAACAGACCCAGATGCAGCAAACCTGTATCTGGACTATGCTACAGCTACTCTAGTTTCAGTGGGAAACACTAGAAAATGTTTAACACAGCAGAAAAATAGCAGTGAGACACTGAAAAAACATTTTAAACAGCAGGAAAACAGCAAGGGGACTCTAAAGAATGTTTTAACAACAAACAAATCAGTTATTTTAACACTGCTTGGCAGGAAAACTGGAACAAACAGATCCAATTGCTTTGCAACACTGAAAGGTACCAAATATGCACATACTTAACAAACTGAAAATAGCAAAAAGAGCTTTGCAAACAGTGAAAACAGCAATAAAATATGATTTAACATCACAGTAAGGCAGACAATTGCAATACAACAGTGCAGTTTAGTACACAGTATTTAAATACAGTATTAAAGTAGGCAGCAGACAATAAAAAGTGCAGTAAATAATATTATTAAGCAAAAAAAAAAATTGGGAAGCACAAAAGCTTCTAGTTGTTTAGTATATCAGCTGAGAGTTGTGGCTGGTAGGCCACCTCAGTTCAACTCAGTACAAGCAAGCAGAAACCTGCTCAAATGCAGGGTTTAAATGCCAGAAGCTAAAAACTTTAAAACACTTTAAAAAGGTTCAGAAGGCCCAATCAGGATGTTTACGTCAAGCCCTACACAAAGCACCCTTCATCAGGCAAGTTTCAAAAAGCACACTTCTCACTAGGAGGAAGAAGGGCCCTTTCCAATCAAAGACGGCCTAGAAAATGTGCTCAGAACAAACAGCCACTATAAACAGACCCAGATGCAGCAAACCTGTATCTGGACTATGCCACAGCTACCACAAACACACTTAAAGATATGGATACAGCAGTGAGAAAATAGCAAAAAAGAGCTCATAAAAGTGTCATTATTTAATAAAAGCACATTGTTTTGTATAAATGAGCCAACAGCCACTCACATGTACAGAATAATCAGCTCTCCAGCCAATAAAACTACATGCAGAAATCTCAAGTGTTTCCTCAAACTAGACAGACTAGAATACCTCCCAGCACATTGGAAGGAAAATCCACTGACCCTGATGAGAAAACAAGTGCTTGCTAGAGTGTAAAAATACACTGCTTTATCCAACAGCTAGCTAGATAATGAAATCAGATGAAGTAAATCAGTACAACAGACAATAAGAGGCAAAATGCAATTTTTTTGATTTAAGTACAAGTAAAGGCAAATAATTCAAATAAAAAATTCAAGATATCAGCAGCAGTGTAGAATGGGAGGAGCTTATTAAGCTCAATTTACAGTAGGAATGGGAAGCTAAATGAAGTCTGACAAACAGGAAGACGGGTGGGAAACCCTAGCAGGGAATCACTAGCAGTGCTATACCTTATGCTGGCTTGAATCCTTTGGACAACAACAAAGGCCCAGAGTTTTACTTTGTATTTAAATATCACTCAGGAGACAATTCTAATTAACCAATGGAAAAAACATGTGAAATATGAGCCTACATAATTTAAATGTCTGTTTCTCAAACAGAATAAAGTCACCAGGCTTAGATTTCTTAAAACTGAAAACAAAATGGAGCAGGTAAGACAGAAAGCAGCTCTATTAGTCAAAGACAAAAAATATAGCTTTACTTTCTCACCCAGCAGGGAATCACCAGCAGTGAAATCCTTCAGACAAAGAATAAATAATATACAGTTATGAGTCTTCTTGACATCACAGTGATTGACATTGAAACACCAGTTTACGTAGTTGTCAAAAACTATGTTTTTATTTGTTTGTTAATCAGGTAAGTGGACTGAGCCATGAGGACCCTTTTACTGGCATAAAGGCAAAGGTTTTCTGAATACATAGTTTAGATCAGCTAACTGACCAGCATTGCATTTGAAAGGAAACTGGAGTACCTGGAGAAACTCATGTGAGCTTGGGTAGAGCATACAAATTCAACACAGACTATAGCAAGAAGTCAAATTCAAATAGTAATTCCTGAAACTATGAGTTAACAACATTCATCACCTTACCACTGTATATTAACTTATTCATAGCATCTATCCTAGCTAAGTACACTCTCACAATACAGTTATAAGTGTGGTGTCAGACATATTTCATTATATGAAAAGCAGAGGAAAGTATTCTTCATGCACTCCATGCTTTCAAGATATTTTATTTTTATGGCAATAGATTACTGCAAAGACCCATGTAGAAATATGAGGATAAGAATGCTCATTTCTGATAAACTGGCATTGCTAGTTCATTTCTTCAATGCCTATCAGCAGTGTATTCTGAGTGACCATATCTGTTACAGATCACCAGCTGATCAGACAGCATGCTCACGGCAGAGCTCTGCTTTATTAACCACCTGTGCATGTTAATTACTTTATCCGTCCATAATATATCATCATTGTGAAGCCTTGCTGTTAACTCAGCCTTAGTGCATACAATCTGAAGGTTTTCACATGGGCATACACACACCTCTCATCTGTCTGTGATTTTAGCTCAGAACTTTGCTCTGTTCCTGCTAAGGCCTCTTAAATCTGGAGATTTTGGAAGAAAATGTAGTGTTCTCTATTTAATAAATAATGACAATTATTAGAGTTACAGACTTCTTTTAGTTCAGAAAATACATATCAGTTCATGTCCTCTTATGCTGTCAGCTTCTCAGGTCAATAGTATTAGAATTTTAAAGGATGTCCCTGATTGTCCCTGATTATTTCTGGAATTGAGAGTTATGACTGTATGTGTTCTATGCCAAATTTACCCGCTGCAGAGTTCAGTCATCCAGTCAATTGATTAGCAAATCATCTGATCAGTCAATAAGTTAGTCAGTTAGATAGTCAAACAATCAATAAAAATGAATTAAATATTTTTATTTTACACTTTTTCTAATCTTGACATGCTAAGCTGGTAGCAGCTTATTTCCATGCATATTAGGAATATTGAGACAACAGAAACAATACAAGGTTTGGCACTGATAACTTGGAAGCTGAAAAAAGTGAGATTCAAATGATAAGAGATCGGTGATTCATGCCTAAATTGTCTTATTTATCTTGATTCCAGTCCTGGTACTAGTGACCCAGCTGAGGAAAAAATCCTTTACTAAAATGTTAGATATTAGAGGTCAGACTGGCAGAATTAAAAATTAGAGCTAGTATTGTTCCTCTATAGAGCAACAAAATAGGCCACAACGTGTCACAACCTTTGCTGCAAAAGTAGGAAGATGAAGAATAGATACTGGACTCAAGTCAGTTTAAACAGTTACTGTTGCTTCATTGTATTAAATACTTTTATGTACATTTGGTACCCTGGGTAAGTACAAAGGTCCAGTGCAAATTTTTTTCCGCCATGCCATTTACAGTGAATGGAAGACATTAGCTCAGGACTCCCATAAAATTCTCATATTATCATCTGACAGAACTAATATCGTTTCAGCTGCATGAAATGTAAATTTAGTATCTTATCTGATGGAGAGTGCATCAGGCATACAGCATCAAATCCATGCTATCCTGCAGTACTAGTATGGGATTCTTAACACAAGAGGCTATTGTGGGCTTGCAGCCAACAGCTCAATGATCGTATGGTATAAAACATGTGTGCAACCCAATCAGCCATTTTCAGAATATGTGCAGAAGTACAAGCTGATATTTATTGGTAACAGAGCTCACCTACACTGAAGGCACAGGAACACACACTTTGTGGATTCACTGAAATAGTAAACATTACAGAATGCATGTATCTTTTAAATGATAAAATGGAATGACAAAAAAAAAAAAAAAAATCAACAGACTCTTTTACGTTCCTGCAAAGTGCCACTTTACACAAGTTATTCCTTTAATGGAATATTTCACTGCAGTTATAAAAATGGATGAACAATGTACGTTTCTGTTGAATTGCACACAGCCAATATACTGACTGACTAACAAGTGAAACTGCATGCAATCAAGGTCACAATATGTAGGCTTCAGTTTATGGGCCTGTTGAGTCTTGTCCTAAAGTTGTGTTTTTGCATTTGCAAGTTTAGTTCCTAATCCTTGCTAAACAATGTAGAGCGCTTACAGAGTACTAACAGAGCTGTTCAATGTCTAACCGGTGAGCAAAGCCATTCGAACAGTATAGTTAGACAAACTTCAATATGGTTAATAAAGGTAGGATGGTATTAATATACAAAATAAATATATGTTATTTTTCTTCACTTCTAAGTTTTCTTTTGTGTTATCTATAGCACTTTAGTATAGCTAGTCTGGAAACTGTAGTTATTGTAATTATTGTTAAGGGATTCTAGTGTTTCATTACTTTTTCTGTGTATAATTGAAAATTGAAGAAATGTGGTCTCAGTATAGTACATACCATGTAGGGGGACTAAATGTGGTCTCAGTATAGCACATATCATGTGGGATGATGGAATGTGGTCTCAGTATACTACATACCATATAGGGTGACCGAATGTGGTCTCAGTATAGTACACACCATGTAGGGTGACCGAATGTGGTCTCAGTATAGTACACACCACGTAAGGTGATCAAATGTGGTTTCAGTATAGTACAAGCCATGTAGGATGATGCAATGTGGCCTCAGTACAGTACAACACCATGTAGGGTGACCGAATGTGGTCTCAGTATAGTACACACCATGTAGGGTGACCGAATGTGATCTCAGTATAGTACAGACCATGTAGGGTGACCGAATGTGGTCTCAGTATAGTGCATACCATGTAAGGTGACTGAATGTGGTCTCAGTATAGTACACACCATGTACGGTGACCGAATGTGGTCTCAGTATAGTACACACCACGTAAGGTGATCAAATGTGGTCTCCGTATAGTACAAGCCATGTAGGATGATGCAATGTGGTCTCAGTAAAGTACAACACCATGTAGGGTGACTGAATGTGGTCTCAATATAGTACACACCATATAGGGTGACTGAATGTGGTCTCACTATAGTACACTCCATGTAGGGTAACCAAATGTAATCTCAGTATAGTACAGACCTTGTAGGGTGACCGAATGTGGTCCCAATATAGTGCATACCATGTAAGGTGACTGAATGTGGTCTCAGTATAGTACACACCATGTACGGTGACCGAATGTGGTCTCAGTACAGTACATACTACATAGGGTGACCGAATGTGGTCTCAGTATAGTACACACCGTGTATGGTGACCAAATGTGGTCTCAGTATACTACATACCATATAGGGTGATCGAATGTGGTCTTAGTATACTACATACCATATAGGGTGAATGAATATGGTCTCAGTATTGTACACACCATGTAAGGTGACCGAATGTGGTCTCAGTATAGTGCGCAACATGTAGGGTGATTGAATGTAGTCTCAGTATAGTACACACCATGTAGGGTGACCAAATGTGGTCTCACTATAGTACACACCATGTATGGTGACAGAATGTGGTCTCAGTATACTACATACCATATAGGGTGACTAAATGTGGTCTCACTATACTACATACCATATAGGGTGACCGAATGTGGTCTCAGTATAGTACACACCATGTAGGGTGACTGAATGTGGTCTCAGTATAGTACATACCACGTAAGATGAGCAAATGTGGTCTCAGTATAGTATAAGCCATGTAGGATGATGCAATGTGGCCTCAGTAAAGTACACCATGTAGGGTGACCGAATGTGGTCTCAGTATAGTACACACCATGTAGGGTGACCGAATGTGGTGTCAGTATAGGACACCCCACGTAAGGTGACTGAATGTAGTCTCAGTATAGTACACACCATGCTGGGTGACTGAATGTGTCCTCAGTATAGTACAACACTATGTAGGGTGACCAAATGTGCTCTCAATATAGTACACACCATATAGGGTGACTAAATGTGGTCTCAATATAGTGCACACCATGTAGGGTGACTGGATGTGGTCTTAGTATAGTACATAACATGTACGGTGACCGAATACTCTCTTTCATCATGTCACAGGTATAGAGTTAGCTACTACTGACACGTTTTCATCTTTGGAGATGGCCCCATATAGTTTAAAATTTCAGGTCCATAAGGAGATTAGCTTATCATATAATATTCTGTTTTTATAGCAGTACCAAAATTTATAAATTGCCCCTTGAGGTTTGGCAGTAGTGAAGAAACCATATTTTTATTTTGTTATAGAATATGTGGATGTTAAAGAACAATGGGAGCAGGCTGTTTTAATGTATCCTCTGCAGTGGATTCAAGTGCTTTTGAGTCTGATGACAGGGAAAGCAAATGTGTTATGGACAGTATTACACATTTCCAAAACAAAAATGGATTGCTTAGTGAAACATCTGTGTTGAGGAAGGAGTTTGTTGATAAAAAACTCAGTGAGCTGTATGACATTTTGCATGCTGTTGAGTTGGATGTTGCCAAAAGGAAAAAGAAAAAGAAAAATAACTTCAAGCGCATTGCCACAGTATTAATGCTGTGCACAATATTTATGGTGCAGTCACTTTTATCTTTCTCATTATACATTTTATTGTTCTTGCTGCTTTGACATCAAAAGCTGTACTTCAAATATTATACAATATTTAACAGGTATGATGCCCCTGAATATTTTTGTACTGGCAACTGTAAAGCACAAAACATTCATCACTTTATAGTATAGACTCACTACTGAATGAAGGTGTCATTGCCAAATTCTGTTTATTCATGCATTCAAAATATCATTTGTAAATCTCCAGCTGTCTTTCTCTACATGCTTTGTAGATATTTGCCTACTTTAAATAAAAAAGTATTTTGGCTTTTCCCAGTTAGGGGTCACCGCAGTGGAACTCCGGTCCGCTAATGATTGGCAGTGGATTTTTATGGTGCAGAGTTGCTAGCCCGATGCCCAACCTTCAAAGAAGGCACACCCATTCATGCACACACCTACCTGCATGTCTTTAGATGTCACTCGACCGTGGGGAGGACATGCAGACTCCACACAGAAGGCGCTCCAGATGAGAATCGAACAGAAGAACCTCTTGCTGTGAGGCAACAACACTAACTGCTGCACCACCATGGCCACATTTGCCTACTTTAAATATTTGTTGCAAATCTGCATTTTACTGTCTTTTTTATCTGTATTGCAAATAGTTTGTTTTTCATACTAGTGTGACATCTTTGAATATGTGATGTATTAAACTGTTGCTAAATAAATGAATAAATAAATAACTATCCACTAGAGAAAAAGGACTTCTTTACTATGAGCTGTTTTTTATGGACATTGTCTACATACTATGAAAAAATTTATTCCAGGGAATTCTGGTAGTTAACGCCCTATGTAACAGCAAGAAAAGTTTGACAATGGAGACATCAGGAACATTCAGTGGAGGTCCATTTTGGTAGTGGGTTAGGAAACTAAAAGTATCATTTTGAAAAACTGACAGCTACAAAAGACTTTTAATGTGAATGTTGCCACATGAAGATCAAAATTCCATGATGGATGTTTTTTCGGGTCTATATGAGAAGATCGAGTGTTTAGGTGATCGAATACTTAAACATCGATCTTCTAATATCGAATCTGAAAACAGCGAATGTCCCAGGGAAACATGTCCTCTGGCCACTAAAAAAAAAACAAAACTTTACATTCAAAGTAAGTGGGGGCCTTTGCCCCCCACACCCCCCTAACTAAATATACCAACTCCGAGATCGCTCTTCAGTATAGGAAACGGCAAAGTCCGACGAATGGCCAAGGGAAATCTTTCCCTGCGTTAAATTGATCTTTCGCCGTTTTTTGCTTTCAATATTAGAAGATCAATATTTAGGTGTTCGATCACCTAAACATTCGATCTTCTAATATAGACCCATTTTTTCCAAGATGGCTACACATTGATCAACAGCTTAATTTCAGCTCTCCTATTGGGAAAAAAGAAACTGATTTAATTCTGCCTGTTTTAGTAAAATTTAGCTATTGGCTAGTAAGTACACTGTCCAGATGCCAGCAAAGAAGAATCTTAGACAGCCTGAAAGAAAAGATGAAGAGAAAACACTGAATTGGAAGAATCCTGCAGCTGTTTAGCAAAAAGCAGCTCAGGCTCTATCATTGGTACAAGAGATGATTTATAGTCTTTTTCGGCTTTTCCCGGTTAGGGGTTGCCACAGCAGATCACCTGTCTGCTCATGATTGGCAGTGGAGTTTTACGGTGTCGAGTTGCCAGCCCAGTGCCCAACCTTCCACAGAAGGCACACACTCACACCTAGGGCCAATTTAGAGTGTCCAATCCACCTACAGCATGTCTTTGGGATGTGGGAAGAAACCCGAGCACCCGGAGGAAACCCACGTGGCTACAGGGAGGACATGCAGACTCTGCACAGAAGGCACCCCAGCCAAGGATCGAACCGGAGAACCTCTTGCTGTGAGGCGACAGCGCTAACCGCTGCACCACCGCAGCCACCCCACAAGAGATGATTTATAGTAATTTAGACAAAAAGAAAATGCAAATGCGCTCAGAGTTTAAAATAAAGAAAAAGTGAAGGAGTATATCAACTCAAATAAAAAGCTAGAAAAAAATGAAGACAATTTAAACAGCTATTCAGTTGTAGTGATAAAACTGCAAAAATGAGATTGAAATGAAGAAAAGGCTGGCTGCATATGGCATTGTTCAAGAAGAGCAGAGTTAGACAGCAGAGCATGAAAAGAAAACCTGAGAGTTTCTTCTGTACTAGAAAAAAGGAACAGACTGTATTAATTTTATGAAATAGCAAATAAGTAACCTGACTGGTATTCCACAGCAGTATTTGTTAATTAAAAGAGCACATTGTGTGTATGCTCCAAACCTGGCCATGAGAAGGTAGCCAAGACCTGTATTACTAAATGTGCAATCATACCTGCAGAAAGAGTTGATCATGACAAAACTGTGGCAAAAGGGAAAATATTAAAAACTAGAGAGAGTAGATAGTTTGTAGAAAATTATTACTTGCTGTATTTTATTTATTTATTTTATATTTGTTAACCGGGAATGTCAGACTGAGCTAAAGCCCTTTTTCAGCCGAGGCCCGTCAAGAAAAACTCCGAATAGATCAACAATTTTACATAACATAGAGTAACGTGGTTCAAAATATTTCAGCAATTTAACATAACATTGTGTCTTTCGGCTTTTCCCGGTTAGGGGTCACCACAGCAGAACTCCGGTCTGCTAATGATTGGCAGTAGATTTTTACGTGCCAAGTTGCCGGCCCTGACTCTCAGCCTTCAACGAAGATACACCCATTCACGCATGTCTCCACACAGAAGACGCTTTAGCTGAGAATTGAACAGGACAACATCTTACTGTGAGGCGACAATGCTACCGCAGCACCACCACCGCAGTCTACAGTGATTTAACATAACATGGTAGATTAAAAATACATTCAGTAGTCACAAAAGTTTACAAGTCTTAGAACAAAAGGGGATAACAACAAGAGCAAGCACATTCAGTAGTCACAAACATTTACAGGTCTTAAAAAGACTAAGAGGTAACAGCAAGAGCATGGGATATTACATGAATAAAGCATAGGCAGTAAACTATTTATACTATGTTTTACATTAACAGAGATAGTAGCTCCAGAGGTATTTGTAGATATAGAGATAAGGAAGAGAGTATAGAGGTAGCTAGAGGGGATGGAACTAGAGTAAGCTGAGCAGGGGAGATTTACATTAACAGCTGTAGTAGTTCCAGAGGTATTTGTAGATATAGAGATAAGGAAGAGAGTATAGAGGTAGCTAGAGGGGATGGAACTAGAGTAAGCTGAGCAGGGGAGATAGGATGAATATAAGGGAGGAAATTAAGGAGTAATGGGGATAGATGGTTACTCTTTAAGATGGATGTAGTCAGGGAGGGTGTGTACAGTGGCAGATTCAATTCTTTTTAAAATATTCTTTGGTGGCTGATTTAAATTGTTTGGGGTTTGTGAGGGTCCTGATTTCAAGTGGGAGTTTGTTCCACGCAATTGAGGGGTGGTAGCTATAAGTGTTGCACCCAGTTTTTAACTTGGGTTTGTAGACCTTTAATAGTTATTGGGATGAGCTTCGGATATGTCTTGTAGGGGAATAGTGGGAGATGAGGGATGATATAGCTGGATTGAAAGCTGGTTGATATAGAATGGAGTGCATAATTTGGAGCTGTGAATGGAGAAGCAGGTGAGGTAGTTCAAGCCAGTTCAAGTATTTTAGGGAGAGGCAGTGGTGGGATTTATAGGTTTGTTGAGCAGCGAATCTTGCTATCTTGTGATACTTCGACTCTAGCTTGGTAAGTAGAGAGGAGTTGAGATTTGTGAGTATTTTGGAACAATATGTTAAGCAAGGTAGTAGGTAAGCATGTGAAAGAGTAATCCTGGCTTCAGTGGTTAGGAATTTGTTTATTTCTATACAGGAGTCCTAGCTTCTGATGGGTTTTTCTGATAATATTATTTATGTGTAGATCAAATTTTAGTTGATCATCAATGGTGATGCCAAGTAGTTTTGTGCTGGTTTCAACTTCAATAGGAATATTGTTTAGGGACATTATGGAGAAGGACGCTTTGATATGGTTGACAGTTTTAGGAAGAAAGAGTAGGCATTTTCTCTTTTTTGGGTTTATGATGAGTTGGTTGTTTGATAGCCATGTCTCTACTGAGATAAAGGATGACTGGGCAGCTGATAGGAGTTCAGAAGGTGAGTTTGCAAAAGTGATGACCATAAAGTCATCTGCATATTGGACAATGGTAGACTGAGGACAAGAGGAGTATAGTAAGTTGGTGAAGATATTAAAAAGTAGTGGTCCAAGAATGGACCCTTGGGGGATACCCATTTTTACTGGAAGAGGAGTAGATAGTGCAGAGTGCCATCTCACTGATTGCTATCTGTCAGTGAGGTAGCTATAAAACCATGAGACTGTATCAGGAGAGAAGTTAAGGTCGGTTTGTTTAGTAGCAGAGAGTGAGGAAACAGTGTCAAAAGCCTTAGAGAGATCAAGGAATAGAAAAGAGATGATTTTATGATCATCTTTAGCTAGAGTAATGGTGTTAAGGAAAGATAGTAGAGCTGTGGTGGTACTATGCTTAGGTCAGAAACCATAATGTGTAGGAGGGAGCAGTTTTTCCCTGTATGAGATATTGAATAACTTGCTTGTGAATACATTTCTCCAGGATTTTACAGAGAGGGGAGAGGATAGTGATAGGTCTGAAATTGGAGATTTCTAAGGAGTTACCGCCATTATGAATAGGAAGAGTGTAGAACTGTTTCCAGACAGATGGAACTTTAGAATCAGAGATGGAGCGATTTATTAGAATAGACACAGGCAGAGCAAGAGAGTTGGCTGCTATCTGGAGAAAATGTGAAGGGATGTTATCAGCAGATACAGAGCATGGTTTTAGCTTAGAGTGTAGAGTTTTGATATAGGTAGTGGGAACAGGTTTAAGAGAGAAGGTATTCAGATATATACCAGGCAGAAGAGAAGCAAATTTACCGCAGCAATTAGAGAATGTTGAGAGGCAGGTGTGAGATTCAAGGCGCTGTATCCAGCTGTCTTCAGAATATTTTTTACTTGGAGGATCAAAGTAATTTTTGATGTAGAACAGGCTAAGGGTTAAGAACTAACATGAATAATTTAGAGGCCCTGACAAAGGCTAAAGTATTGCAGAATAAGGTGGATCTTACAGAAAAAGAACAGGTTCAAATGCAAAATGCTAAAGAGAAAATATGGGAATATCTGAATAATATGCTTAAGTTTGGAAAGGTTTCTATTAAGCAAGTGTGGTTTGATAATAATTCTAGAGCACAAAACGTTTTAGCACAATAACTTAAGCAACAGAAAATAGAAAGGGTTGTTGCTAAATTAGGGAGCCTATAACAAGAAAAATAAAAAGAGATCCTGTAGCAGGAAATTTTATGAAAACTTTTATAAAGCAGAGGACTACAGAAATCAAGGAAAAGCCCAGATCAAAATATTTATGGAAAAACTGATGTATGCCAAGCTTAGAACTAGATGAGGATCAGCAATAAGTTTGGAAGTTAGGAAGGAAGAAAGTGGTAAAGATGTGGAAGGTTTTGTTTAACAATTTTAAAAGGAGGGAAACTACCAACTTTAGAAGAAAGCTATGATTGCTATAATACCTACAGAAGGTAATGACCCATCAGACCCAGCTTCATATAGGCCCATTTCAATTTTATATCATTATTATAAAGTGTTTATAGTTATAATAGCTATAAGAATGACAAAGGTGTTGCCAAACGGATAGATATGGATCAATGTTGTTTTCTGGTTGGGAAGCAAACCGCTGCCAACATTAATAGAACAATGATGAATCAGAGGGAAGCAAAATGTAAAAAACTACAGCTGCAGTTGGTGGGTCTGGATGCAGAGAAAGCATTCTACAAAGTAAACTGGGATTTTATGAGTAAGACAATGGAAGCATTTGCATTCCATGATATGATAATAAGGTAAATTAGGAGGATACATGAGGGATAGGAGGTAAACATTAAAATGAGAGGGTTCTTCTCTGAAAAGTTGCCTGAACAGAGGAACCAGTCAGGGGTGTTCTCTTTCTTCTTTGTATTATATTAAGAGCCACTGGCAAAGATAATTAGGGACTCAGAAATTCAAGGATACAATTGATATGTTACTCAAAAGAAGTTGGGTTTGTTTGCAAAATATATTATACTGTCCCAACCGGAAAAGAAAACTGGAATAGGAAACAATGTATTGGAAGCAATACTAGAGAGGTTGAGGTAATAGAGTGAGAAGAGGCCAAGAAGACATTTGTACTGCAGGCTAGAGACTGCCTTCCCTATCAGGGATTGATGTCAAAGTATAGGCAAACATAAAGGGTTAGGGAAAGCCTAAGTGAAAGACCAGCTCTGGTAGAGTTTTTAGTTGAATCTAGAAGAGAAGCTCCTGTTAAAAAGTGGATAATTAGGAGGGCATATAAAATATTGCACATTATGCAATGACAAGCCATTAACATTCAAAAACTGCATGCTGATTGGTCAGCTCAAAAAGTGTGCCCATTGTAAAATCGTGCATATACCAATAAAAAAAAATCCGGTCAGACAGACTTTCTTCTATTAATATATGCTATGGGGCTTTCCAGTTTTCTTAGTTAAAAAAGAAAATGAAAAATTAAATAAACTTTGAAATACGAACAGGTACAAGAGAGATGGGATACAGAAAATACGTTATGCAAAAGTAAAGAAACATACCTGATTATCCTTGTTGTTTCTCTGTCCTGTCTTTCTCATATGCCTGAATGGTTCCAGATTTCTTTTTTTTGACCTATGATATGGTGAAAAAAGTGGAAGAGCACCATGGGGCTGTTATACAAAGACATTATTTAGGAAAAGTCATTAACTTTCTTTCTTAAGTAATATCATTGTAAAATAGCAGTAACCCATTGGTAGGTGTGGGTAATGCTAGATTTATCCAGAGTTGGCTTTGTTTGGTCATGAGGGCAAAGTCCGAATGACAAAACCACACCAACCGTGGGTAAATCCAGTATTACCCACTCCCAGCCATGGGTTATTGTTATAGCATCTATTGGAATCAATCACAGCAGGGTAGACAGGTTTAGGAAGAAAGTCTAGATAAGCAGTTTACAAAGAAACTGTGGGAGCACATATGTATAGCTCCTAAATTTACAACAAAGCCTAGATGATTTAGGATTTTTGACTGTTTGTATGGGTATTGTATACCTTAATCTTTAAATTGTGCCTCTCTAAAGTACTTTTCAAAATATAGAAGTTAGTTCATAAATTAAATATTAATATCTTTGTTGCTACTGGTGAACAGAGGACATAAGCTCCCTTAGTTTTGAGAAATATAATTATAGAGGCTCCATTTTAAGATGCCTACTGCCTTTGCACTTGTGATGCTATTAATGTTTTTGTATGCCACAGTCAAATGGGATGTACCAAAGGGTTTTCCAAGTGCAGAAAATTTAAGATAGATTGTAATTTATCAAAAAGGGTGGAGATTGTTAAATGTAATGGATCAAGATGGAAATTTAGTTTTAAATGCTAGGTTCTGATTTTTGCAAAGCAACATGTTTTAGACTTTTGAATGATAATGAGAATTACATGTGTCTAGGTGCTTCTTCAATAAATGGGAGTAGTACAAAACATAATCTGTCTTTTTTACAAAGGAGTGCAGAATAGGGCCTGTCCAAAAATAAATATTCAGACAAATTATTTAAGCAAGATCTCCATCCTCCTTGCACTACTATCCATCAGAGATTTACAAAGATGCATTGAGATCATTTGGTAGGCCAATCATCTCTGTGGTGAATGGCCTTCTTGAAGGAGTGGGCTATATTACAGATGAGTACGTACAGTCTTAAACAGTTACACTCTTTTTATGAGACAGTTTGCATTTGTTATAGAAATTACATGATGTAAATTGGTATCTCAATTAATTTTTGGCAACTGATTTGTATAGTCCTATCACACATGAAGTGGGTATACATGTTGTTATAAGAAGAAGAACCTCATTAATATCCCATGGAGGAGTCACCAGTTTACCTGGAGGCCTGTTATACAACATTTCTTTCAAGAACATTTTGACACGTAACTGTGTTGAAAGAGGAGAATCCATGGGCAGACATGCTGAAATGGTCAATAAATAAACCTTGACAGAGGAATACGAAAGGCCATAGGATAGTAACTCACACAAATATTATAATACCAGAAAACAACTAGCCCTAACTGAGTGCTGGTTATGTTTTTGGCACCAAGTAGAAAACCTTTTCCATTTGCTAATACAAGATGTTCTTGTATCAGTGCTTCTCGCCTGAATTAGTACCTACTTATTGTCCTCAGAAAACAGGTAACTAAAAGCAATTAAGGTCTTATCATCCAGGGAATCAGCTGAAGACAATTGATGTCTAGATATATCAAACACCCTTGTTCTTGTGTGAGTAGATCCATTTTGTGAGGAAGCATGTGGTAATTGCCCCTGGCGATTTCCAAAAGAAAGGAGAACCACAGTTGCCTGGGATAGAAGAGAGTCACCACAATGATCTTGGGGGATTCCTTCTGAATCTTCAGAAGTATCCTGGATATTAGTGGAAAAGGTGGAAAGGCATACAGGAACATTCCTGTCCAAAGCAAAAAAAAGGCATCTGTCTTCTAGGCCTTCCTGCATTGAGTCCTGGAAAAGAATTTTGCCAGTTAATTGTTTACAGAGGAGGCAAAGAAGTCTACTTGAGGAACTCCTCACAGATGTATCAAATCTTGGAGGACTCCACATCTAGTAGTTTCCATTCATGAGGGTCTGTCCTAGCCTTCTCAGTTTGTCAGCCAAATAATTTCAGTCTGATATAATGTTTGATTCCTGTAGAGTGAGATTGTGCAGTGAAGCTATATCCCAAGCTAACAAGGTTAGTCTGCAGGGGGGGTATGGCCTGGTTCCCCCTTGCTTGTTTATGTACCACAACACTTTGGTATTGTCTTCAACCACTTGAAGAGGTCCTGGTGGCCAAAGATGGTTCAGAGAAATGAATGCATTTATCAGGGCAAGTATCTCCTTGATATTTATATGCTTGCATCTGTCCTTGGTGTCCCACGCCCCCTGAACTTTTATCTCTCCCTTGAAACTGGTCCCCAAGCAAAGTCTTGAATCATCTGTGGTGACTGACTGCTTGGGACCAGGAAGGGAGAAGGGGAGACCTAGATTTAAGGATTTCTCGTGTTTCCAATTGATTTCTCTTCTGACAAACCCCAGTACTGAGATCTTAAAAGATAAAAGGTGTTGATGCTGAGACCAGAAAGATTTTTGGTACTACTGCATCTTTCTCATGTGGAGTCTTGCCAAGAGTATCATGAGA
Source organism: Protopterus annectens (assembly GCF_019279795.1). NCBI lineage: Eukaryota > Metazoa > Chordata > Ceratodontiformes > Protopteridae > Protopterus > Protopterus annectens. The sequence continues at coordinate 1,525,550,235 of NC_056733.1, forward strand.
ATCATAGATGCCATGAGTCCCAAAATCCTGTGATATTATCACACAGTGACTGAAGTCTGAGTGGAAAACCTTAAAAATATATTTAAATAAAGATCGATTTTTTTTTCCTGTGGAAGAAAAGCTCTTTGAACTGAGGTGGCTAGTTGACATCCCAGGAACACAGTCCAGTGTGAAGAAGTCAAGAAAGACGTTTGAGTGTTCTCTTAGAATATCAGCTTGTGTAGGAGATCTCTCACCCAAGAGAGAGGTTCCTTACATTTTGAAAAAGACTCTGCAAACATAAGCAAGTCATCTAAATACAGAAAAATGTGGATACCCTGTAGCCTGCAATGAGCTATAACTGGAGCTAGACACTTTGCGAACAGTCTTGGTGTAGAAGATAGTCCAAAGGTTGAGGCAAAGAACTGATAATGTGATCCAGACACACAAAACCTTAAGAAACACATAAAGTCTGTATGAAAAGGAGTGTGGTGATAAGCTTCTTTTAAGTCTAGTGTTACCAGGAAACTTAAAATAGGAAGAAGAGGTCACAGGTTGTGAAGAGACATCATTTTGAATTTTTGCACTATCACAAATAGGTTTAGAAAAGAAAGATCCAGAACTGGTCTCCAAGTATATTCTTTCTTTCTTTCTTTGGAACTAGGAACATCCTTGAATAAAACCACTTCCCCACATGGGAAGGAGGAACTGGTTCTATTATTTTTTGGGACAGCATGTGATGAAGAACAGATGGAGACAAAACAGCGTGATCTGCAGGATGAGAATGACCACCTGGAAAGGAGGAATTTCTTCCCACTGCCATCTGTAACCCTGATGAACGATTTTCAAAACCCATTTTTCTGACACAATCTGTTGCCAAAGAGAACAATGCATATTCAGACTTTCTGGAAGAGAAAGTGGGCCAGAGTGGGAGGGGGTCAATAGGTCTTTTGAACAGTCATTCAAACTTGTTGGAGTGCTCCTGGTTTTGGGAAGTCTGAGACTTTGTTTTGGAATCTCCTTGCCACATCTTCTTAAATGTCTGTTTAGCTGAATTCTGTTGAGACTGTTTATTCTTTTTTTTTTTTTTTTGCTGAAATTGGATGAGGAGAAAGAAAATCCCTTGGGGAATTTGGAAAAGGAAGTCTGAAAAATCTTAGAGCTTCCCTGGATCAGCTTGCCCCTTTCATCACACTTTTTGATCACCTCTGCAGCAGAGGGGCCAAACACTAAATCTCTATCAAAGGTAGAATTTAAAATCTCAGTTTTTAAATAACATCTGGAAGGTTCTGAGAATGCAGCCAAGCAAACCTCCTTAAATCCGTACCAGTGGCCATAGCCCTGGAAGAAGTATCAACAGAGTCATACACACACTGCAAACAATGAGGAGTGACTTGTGCAATAGAAGAAACTAAGTTTTTAACGTACATTTTTCTTCACACAAAGAAACTGTAGATAAAACAATTCTCATACGTTTACAATATGTCAGAATAAACATTAATAGATGAGCCTGACAATTTAAAATTCTGAAAATCAGTGTCACACAAGTATACACTTTTGCCCATGCCTGTCAATAATTTTCCCATCCTTATTAGAAAGAGTAGGACTGGACTTTAAGTGTTAGCAGGAGATGAGCCAACTTTGGCTATAGCTTTTGGGTTAGGTTTGGTAATAGTGAATAAAAATGTAAAAGACTGGGAACTTTATCTGTCTTTTTAGGGAAGATGGCTAACTATCATGAAAACTGCAGGCAGTGAGGTACACATCGTCTAAAGCTGACAGGAGAGGAAGAATGGGTGTAGGTTCTGTAAAATCCTTCTTTAACAATTCATAGTATTTTTTGAAGGTCTAAGAAACCTTAGTGTTCTCTCAATGAAAATACTGGCACATTCTAGCAATAATCTAAGAGAAAGAGAAACTCCCACAGGGAGAATCAGAAAAAGGGCTCTCCTCTGACTCTGAATCAGAAATCTGAGGACAAAACCCTGAATTTGTCCCTGCATCTTCCTGTTTAGTTTCAGAATCTTGAATCTCTTCAGGAAAGGAGGCATCCCTCTTTCTTTTACTGGAAACTACTCAAGAAGGATCAATAGCCTGAATCAAACCCTGAGCCAGTCCTAGTAAACTACTTCTAGCCAAAAAATTTGAGGAGGAGTAGATACATTCTTGGATTTCTGTTTCTTTTTGAAAAGAAAAATGGGCCCAACCACATTACTAATGACAGCTGCTGCTTCCCCAGGGATGGGCACAGAATTTTGACACAACAGGAAAATCTTCCCTGTTCCCTGTTCCAGGACTGACAAGAATGGTTGTCCCTTGCCCACTGAGGAGACCCCAAAAGCCGCAGAGGATGTGGCTAACCCCTGGTCTGTAGTGACTGTAGGTGCCACACCAGAGGGATCCAGGGTAAAAGATGAGTGGTCTGAGGTACAACAATCATCACAGCAGAATCAGCCACCTGTGGCTGAGGCACATTGCTAGCCTGCTGTGTTGGCAAAGGCTGTTTGCTTAACCTTTTCTTTTTGTGGCTGGAAGAAGGATCGACCATGGTAGTGACAATCTGTTCCATGGTCAAGCTGAAAATGGTGCTTCTATCCTGGGGGACACAAGCAACAATGCCAGTAAAACTACCAGTCCACAAAAGTTAGGGATGGCTTAATGGTTAAGGTGTTTACTTCACAGACACAAAGTAGACTATTTTATTCTTACCTTTGTTAAGTTGGCTAGGTTTAAATGGCCCACAAAGGCAACCAGCCTAGTATTTACAACCTTGACAACTGGATGGATGACGGTAAATTCACCCCAGGGGTGGCAACTATGTCCTTCATGGACAGGGGTAGCTAGTGCTGATCATAGAATCACTCTGCTAACAATGACCATCTAACTATGGTCAATTAGAGTACAATTTTGTTTTACATGGCTAAACTTATAAAGGCCCTAAGGCCATTAGCTTAATAATAGCCAATGAACCTATGAACCTATTTTTTTTTTTTTTTACACAAAATATACAGTAAAAAGCACTTTCAAACACTATGGTAGCCCACAACTTTAAAATAAACAGATTCCCCAGGGAAAATAGTTATCAAAGACATTGATAATCTCCAAACTCTGGACCCTACCCAGTTCGGGTTTGTAAAAGGCAGATCATGTCTCCTAAACCTGATTGATTCTTTGAAGCAGTCACCAAAGCCATAGATGAGGGTAAGGTGGTTCACACAGCTTATCTAGATCTCGCCAAGGCTTTCAACACCATCCCCCACTCTGGAATTATAGATAAGCTCACTAAACTAGGTATAAATCCCTATGTCATAAGATGGGTTGCCAAATGGCTCATGGACAGAACCCACACTGTGAAAGTAGCAGACTCCAAATCTGACTTCAGACCAGTGACAAGTGGAGTACCACAGGGTTCAGTCCTGGGTCCTCTCCTGTTTGGTATCTACTTCTCTGAAGTACAGGCTAACACAGAAGGTCTTTGGCTAACAAAGTTTGCAGATGACTGCAAACTAGGAGCCATAACTGAAACTACTTACGATGTGGACATACTACAAAAGGGCCTCACTGAGACAGATGCCTGGTGTCAAAGCCATGGCCTGAAGCTCAATGCCGAAAAGTGTATTGTCATCCCCTTTGGTAAAAACTCTGTACTTATGAACTACCACATAAGTGGTAGTCTACTTAACACCGAAAGTGTGATAAGAGACCTTGGGCCACAAGTGGACAGTAATCTCTCCTTTGATAATCACATCGCCACAGTGGTCAGGAAATCCTTCTACATGGCTCACCTCATCACAAAAGGTTTCTCATCCAGAAAAAAAGAGGTCATTGTTCCCCTCTACTCATCACTCATTAGACCCATTATAGAGTACAACGCCCCTTTTGGTATGTACCTCACAAGATATCTACAACAACTGGAAAGGCCACAGAAATACCTCACAAAGAGGATTACTGGCCTCAAACAGATGCCCTACGCAGACCGTTTCAAAAAACTCCAGCTTTACTCTGTCGCATATCGCCTACTCAGAGGCGATCTCTGGCTAACACACAAAGCTATGTCATACCCAGAGCTGCTGGACATGCTCCACTTAAAGAAATCCCAATCCTTCCAAGCTACACGCTCCTAGAGACCTAAACCTTGTCACCACAATAAACAGAACATGCTGGAGGGATAGATTCCTGTCCCAGAGACTTCCCATACTCTGGAACAGACTACCTATCTATGTCAAACAGAGCTCCTCATTAGCACTCTTCAAGAAAAATCTTGATGATTGGATGGGAAATAGGAAATTCACCCCAGGGATCACTTCTGTGGCTCTGCTGGACAGGAGCACAGGAAAATAATTGTCTTGGGTGGGGTAAGCCAGGATACCTTTTTGACTAGGCTTATATAGGCCCTAGGGCTAATAGCCTAGTACCTACCTATGAATCTATGAACTTATGAACACTACTTTTAAACTGACAGAAACAATGACTACCCCATTTAAAAGTATGTTACAGTCTCAAGACAGTCTATTAAAACACATCATACCTAGTTTGAAATAACTTTCTTGAAGTAGAAAGTAATAAAACATCAGTAAAAACTTAGAAAATGGATGTTTGTCCCCAAGGCGAACTTACCTGCTCAGCTAAGAAAAGCACAAGCCGACCGTCAATCCTCAAAAACCTCAGAGAATAATACTCTTTGGCAGCGCTAAAGCTCTGAAGGGACTGGTGCCGAAAATTGTCTTTTAGTCAACACAGCTTGAGTTGCTTGACAGTTTTGATGCTTGGAAGGTAACCTGAAGATTTGGAACTGTCTGGCTGTCATATCCTCGGCAGGATATCATATAACCCATATAGCTAAGGCTACTGCGGCAGTGATCAATATGAAGAACATATATTTTTCCTATATAAGCTGACATTCTTAGTCAAAACATTATGGCTTGGATTCATAAAGGGTTGCTCCACTGGTAAGCTCTAACATGGGTGGAAAAAACACTGGAATTAGCCCTTTCCATTTCTTAGACTAGTCCTTCACAGTAATTCTATATTTTGGTATAACCACTGCATCGGGCTGTCTCGATGGCCATACTAAATGTTAATGAGGCATTCCAGGGGAGTGGTCTATGCAAATTAGCCATCTGCTGTTATCCAGATATGCCTGTGATATATACACACCTGAGCAATTCATTGAATTACTTAGGTGGTTAAATTAACACAGCTTGCAGTGATAAATAATATCATCCATTAGAGACAATGACATGAGAAAGTGCAGGATAAATTCTAGTAATACAGCCGAGAAGAAATGATAATACAAACAACAAGAATTCAACATATTTTATTTGTTCTGCACTGTAGAAGGAATATATGTTGGGATTTGCTGTCTTCCCTGAGTCTGTTGGATATATATATATATATATATATATATATATATATATATATATATATATATATATATATATATATATATATGGATCTAGGACTACTGATTGTGACCACAATCACTGAATACACTTTAACGAAAGCGCTTTCACCGAAAAAGCTCTTTCTTTAAAGTGTGTTAAAAAAAATACATTACATTTATGTGCCCCCCACACCCCCCTACTTTAATATTCTCACTCCGAGTTCATATTACAGTGGGGAAAGGGGAATTTTCCCTTATCCCCACTGTAGTGCGATCTCCGCAACAGGCATACTTACGTGAAAGTGCTTCTTTGGTGAAAAACACTTTCGCGCAAGTATGCCTGGCCGAATCTGTTTCGGTGATGTTGCCGTTCAGGGATCCTATATATATATATATATATATATATATATATATATATATATATATATATATATGCACTATTAGGGCTTTTGTAAATATACATTTATTTTACCTTTATTGAACAGGTTAGTCTTACTACACCAGCAACATCTTTACAAGGGAGACCTGAAAGGTATTCGTACTTACTAAGGCAAAATGTGGCTAGGGTACCCAGAAACTTCCACTACTCTTATGCTCTAGGTTGTGGCAGATGGAATGCATTTCAGGTAAGTGTTGGAAAGTTTAGCAGAGAGATAGTGGTGAGGGTGTTTGAATATGTGTGTGGCAGCGTGTTTGCATGTCTGCAGGGATATGAGTGGTCTCAGGTGAGAGTATATGTGTGTGAGTGTGTGTGTGTGTTTGTGCATGTGCGTGTGTGCATGTGCGTGTGCGCGCACGTGTGTGTGTGTGTGTGTGTGTGTGTGTGTGTGTGTGTGTGTGTGTTTGAATGTGAGCATGTGTTTAGGAGAGTGAATGAGGGGGAGGGTGGTCGCTGTGGTGACCAGTTCAGGAAGGTGCAGATTAGTACTAGTGTTAACAGCATGTAATTCAGAGACATCCAAATTAGAAGACAATGAGGTGTTTCCTATTTGCTGATAATCATGTCTGTGAATCACATTTCTAACATTTGGGTAAACTGCCCTTTTTGGTTACAGCAGTTTACATGATGGAAGGGAATTTTTTTTTTAATCCTAGCCTATATTCCTTGCTGTTTCATTACATTTTACTCTTTCCACATGTGACTCATATATTCTTTCAAATATTTATTTGTGCAGTTTATTATGGACTATTATATTTTTCAGCTTTGTTTATTAAAGCTTGGTTTCAGCTTAGTTCTTCTCTGAAAAAAATAAGACTGCATTTCTTTCCTTAGTAATAATTTTGCTTAGACCATCCTTTCATTATAATGTGTTCCTGGAGTTGCATTTCTAGATCTGCATCAGTAATTTTTTTAAATTCTCTTTTTTATGCTGTGCATAACTGTAGTATTAACAAAGAATCTCTAGTTCTTCTTTCAGTTCCTCTTGCTTCTCTGGTAAATATGTTCAACTCAATGCATTTACTATGAGCATTTTTTTGCCTGGTCTGAATATAACTTCAGATAATTTCTGTAGACAAAGTTTGTTTGTGTCTTTCGGCTTTTCCCGGTTAGGGGTCGCCACAGCGGAACTCCGGTCAGCTAATGATTGGCAGTTGATTTTTACATACTGGCTTGCCAGGCCTGATGCACAACCTTCAACGAAGGTACGCCCATTCACACATGTCTCCATGCAGAAGACGCTCTAGCTGAGAATCGCACCGCAGCACCACCACCGCGGGTCCAATTTCTGTAGACAAAGTAACATCTGCAATTTCAAATCTGTCTTATAGACCACATTTTTTGTTATCCTTTACATTGATTTGTAGTCTATTTCCATCTGAACTTCTTTACTTTAAACACTTTCATGAATTACTCTCATCTTTACACTATTGATAATAGTGTCGTATATATTTATTTTTACTTCTGTAAATTCGTTGATTTATAGGTAAGAGCTCCACTGTTTCTTAAACAGATCTGTTTTCCATTATCTTCACTTCATGTTCACTTAAATTCTAGGAACTACAGGAGCATTTCTAGCAGCATGCAACATTAGAATTGCTTCAGCTTTTATCTGGTAGTATTTGGTGTAAACCTTGGCTCTTGTCACTGTTGAAGTGATACGCTGACCCCATGTGCAAAAATGGGAAAAAAGGGTTGTGGATGGATAGATGGATGGATGGATGGATGGATGGATGGATGGATGGATGGATGGACTGACTGATTCTCCAAGCAAACTTCCTATGACTGTAAATAAATCAACATATTCATGCAGGATGTCATAGTTATACTTCTTTACAATTATCTGAGATATGTCTGTGAGTGTGTGATTATTCAGAACATGTGCAGTCCTTGTTGTCACAAAGGGACCTCTTTAAATATTTCTAGCTTCTGGCAAACTACACAATCCAAAATATTCAGAGGATTCACTTCTCCACGTCTATCAGTTTGAAAAATGAAGACTTAAACTTCCAAATTTTGTAGTCACATCAGCAGTCATTGACCTAATTGTGAATCTGCTAGCTCAAAAATGTAAAAGTATTTTCTGAAAATGTATTACTCTCTGGACCTGTATCTAATTTTAAATTATACGTCTTGTCCATTCATCCTTAAGAGTCATCTCTGGACATGTATCCCTGCTTAAAATGCTTTTTTTTTTTTTTTTGCATTCAGATCATGTTTTCAAACAGTTAATTTTGTATTTCTGTGCAATAGAATGCTCATTCTTTTTAACATTTTTTTTTCCAAACAACTTTATTGAATTATCACTTGTGACAGAGGCACTTTTTTTCATTCATATAATAGTAATCACTCTATACTTAATATAACAAACATTGCACTTCACACATATTGCTATATATCATATAAACTAAGCAACATTACATAAATTATTCAACTCCTGCCTTTTTCTTTTTAAACAAGAAATATCTTTATTAAACCATCACTTACTACACAGGCAATCATACATTCATATAAATGAAACCACACCGACATAATCCTAGTTGCAAGCATTTTCCATCACAAACCACACTGACACACTCCCAGTTTCAAACATTATACATCATTTATAATCTACCCAGTCTTTTTCAGTCAAACATTACATAGCTTATTTAAGTCCTGATGCCTTTTAAACCCCATTCCTCCCTTGTAGGTATTGTTCCCACAATTCCCATTTTTCCTATGTAATTTGCTCCTACCCTTTTCTAAAGATCTCAATTCCAGTTGTTTTATCTCTATCACTATATTAACTACTTCTAGTGTAGTTAGTTTAGATTTTGATTTGCATTTTCTAGTAATTGCTCTTTTGGCAGCCACCATTATTAGACACAACAAGACCTTACCATGCCTAGGCTCAGAAAAATTACCTCCCTCAACAGACCAATCTGCCCACCCAGGATCTCTGACACTGTGTTCCCCAGGGAATCCTTGAAGTCTGCCAATTCACTGCACTCCCAGAAAATATGTTCTCAATTACCTTTTTCTTCCCAGTCATACCTCCAGCATTTGTTGTCTGCCTGAGGAAAAATTCTCTGGAGCCTACTTGGGGTATAGAAATACCTATGCAAAGATTTCCAGGCAAAAATCTTGAATCTTCTAGATTTTGTTGCATATTTGGGAGACATACATATATCCTTCCATTGTTCCTTTGTGAAATGCTTCTGCAGTTTCTCTTCCCAATCCTTACTAACCTCCTCTGATCGATTCTTATAATTATCGTGCAATAATTTATAAGCTCTACTGATTATTCCTTTTTTAATGGCAAGTTCTGTTCTGGATTCTACTGAAAACTTTACCGGTGCTGGTCTTTCATTTAGGACCTCCCTATTTCTTTCTCTTTGCCTATACTCTGATATCAATCCCTGATAGGGAAGGCAATCTCTAACTTGCAGTCCAAATAAATCCTTGGCATTTTTCCATTCTATCGCATTTCCCTCTCTAGTTATTTGCTCACACTACCTTGGTTCTTTTGCCAGTTTTCTCCAATAAATTCCAGCCTCCTCTTTCCTATTGTCTATAGCCCTAATTGCAGTCATCTCTATCAGCAGAATCTCCTTTCTCCAATCCCGTGTTGGCTATTCCTTTTAAGATTTTGGTTTTTGCTTTCGTTAACTCTGTGTCACAGTTTTACTGAGACATTTTGCTGCCAAGTACCCCGTTTGTCAGCATCATGATTTTATACTCTGTGCTGCACTTCATTAATTGCTTCTATCTCAGGGGTTAAAAGGAGAGTGAGAAAAAAATAACTGCAATAATAAAACTATTATTTTCAAAGCAGTTGCCAACATTCAGACATCATCATCATCATCATCATGAAGAACACTGAAGATAAGCACGCAACATTATTTTAGCTAGAAAATACTGCAATCAAATGTCAGACATCTTAATTTTTAGACACAGAAATAATTTCTGCATTTTACTCTAGGCTGTATTTCTTTAGCATGAGACTTTTCTTTACATATTTCCTTGTTAACTCATACTCTTGGCTTAGTTGTAGTATTGCAGATAACCTTAGGCAGCAGTTACATTAAACATGCAACAGCAAAACAAATATACTTTAAGTGAGATGGATGGTGCAGCCTTTAAAATGATGAATATTTCTAAATCTATGTGTAGTTAAGCAGGATGTATACTTTAGAAAAGAATTGCATGTCCTAAATCCTTGGATGTATAGTTATCAAAGTGAAAAAATGCCAGGAGTGTTCACTTAGGGATATCAAAAATAACTAATTAATTACAGCAAATGAGTGAGAATTGTTAGCAGAAACATAGTCTATTAATTGTTTTGGCTTTCAGCCTTCATTAGAGAATGCAGGTATAGTCCATTTAGTTTTCAGAATCCCATTTTAAAAACATTTCACAAAGCCTGTGATATACCACAGCTTTACTACCTTACCTACTCTATTCTTATACATGTGATGAAGGTTTGCGCTCACGCCTCACAGAAGCATTTAAGAGCATAAATGTATAGGTTCAAAGGCTACTGATCTGTGTGGATCCTAAGAAGCCAGCATTACATTACAGTCCGAACAAGAATATGTTGGGACATTTACATGTTTTCCCTATCCATGAGGGATGGGAAGGTTAAACCAGGGGTGAATGTGCAGCTGTTCATCAATTTTTCCAAATTACAACTGAATATAGTAAGAGACATTTATTTGCTTTATAGGATCATAGGATCATAGGAAGTTACTAGGCTATTGGCCCCAAGACCCTTACAAGCATAGCCAAGAATTTAGCCCATGCTCCAACAAGTCAGCCAGCTATGCCACTGTCCAGCAAGGACACAGGTGGAATCCCAGGGGTGTATTTTCTGTTCCCCATCCAGTTATCCAGGTTCTGCTTAAAAAGGTTTAATGAGGTACTCTGCATTATGTGGAGAGGGAGTCCATTCCACAAAAGGGGAGTCTCTGGGATACAAATCTGTCCCGCCAACAAGTCCTTTTGATGTCACAGACCAGGCTGAGATTGCGCATGCAGGTTACTGGAGTGGAGCTGGACTTGCAGATATTCAGCAGTCTCATCAGGGTGGGGTCCGAGATTGTTTTGTATGCCAGACAGAGGTCACCTTTGAGGAGTCTGTAGGAGACTGAGTAGAGGGACAGGGGGTTTAGCCTATCTTGAGGCCCTGGATTCTCCAGATGAGGAACCTCTGTGGTCTCTCCAGCTCCTGCATGTGCTTTGTGAGGTACATGCCGAAAGGGGCATTGTACTCAATAATCAGACTTATAATGGAAGAATATGGGGATGTTATGATCACCTTGTTCCTGGATAAGATACCCAGATGTAGAAAGCTTTCCATACAACTGAGGCAATATGGTGGCCAAAAGTCAGTTTGCTATCAACCTGGGTGCCCAAGTCCCTCACGACTGATTGTGTGCTTAGTGCCTTATTATCGATGTGATAATTTGTAAGGATGTCATTCTCCCCAAAAGAGATGATGATGCATTTTTTTGGGATTCAGTTTGAGGCCATGTTTCTGGCACCTGTCATTTGTTTGGTTGAGACCCCCTTGGAGGATGTCCACATCACTAGGAGACTTGATGACAGTACACAGCTTGCAGTCATCTGCAAACTTGGTCAGCCATAGCCCACTAGATTTGCCCTGCACCTCTGAGAAGTATATCCCAAACAACAGAGGCCCCAAGACCAATCCCTGGGGTACACCGCTTGTTACGGGTCTACTACTTGAGGTGGCTTCTCCTATTTTGACTAGGTGGGTTCTATCAGTGAGCCAGTTTGCTACCCATCTGGTAAAATATGGATTGATGCCCAGTTGAGAGAGTTTATCTATTATACCTGAGTGAGGAACAGTATCGAAGGCCTTGGCCAGGTCAAGGTAGGCAGTGTGCACCGCCTTTCTAATATCTATGGCCTTGGTGACTGTCTCAAAGAAGTCGACCAAATTTAACAGGCATGACCTCCCCTTGACAAAAGCAAACTGCATGGGATCAAGTGTCCGGAGGCTGCCAATGTCCTTGTTAATGAGGTCCATTATAATCTGCTACATGGACTTGCAGATCAGGCTAGTTAGGCTGATGGGCCTATAATTTCCCGGATCAGTGGATGCTCCACCTTTGTGCAATGGGATGACAGTAACTGTCCTCCTCTCGGCTGGGATGAAGCCGGTACTCAGGCTTTGTTGAATATGGGGCCTAGTGGTGCTGCAAGTTCCTGTCTGAGTTCATGTAGGATGTAGCCTGGGATGTTATTGGGTCCCATGGAGGCTGCATTTTTTGCCTTTGAGAGGGTAGTGATGACTTGCTCCCTAGAGATAAGGGGAGGGGGGCAGGTACTGGGGATGTCCTGTTTTACTGATGGAGGACAGAGGAGTGAAGTTTTCACTGAACCTGCCTGCCAGCAGGTTGGCTATTTCTACAGGGTTTGTGCATGTGGTGTCCTTGACCATCAGTTCTGAGCAGATCTGGGTGCTTCCCTT
>NC_056733.1:1525567510-1525730010 GCF_019279795.1 Protopterus annectens
AATGAATACCACTCTGTGAGTCAGAACACTGTACATTTACCACAGGGTCCTTGTTTAAAGTCTGCATTAATTCTATCAATGGTTTTGGGACTTTGAACCATTACAGGACTGCCCAAATCAGCTTTCTGGGGACCTTGCCAAATGCTTTCTCCAAATTTAAGAATGCCCAGTTGAACACTATCCACATCTCTAATTTCTTCTCAACTATTTATCTCACTGCAACACTGGGTTGCTTGTACTAAATCCTGATCTGAATCGGAACTGCTCATCTCCCACATTACTTTCAACTACTCTGCATATTCATGTATCAGTCATCATCTCCAGCACTTTCGTGCAGTGTGACAGGAGTCTGATACCTCTATAGTGCCCATGGTTGTGAATTTCCCCTTTGTTCTTATACACTAACAGCAGAATGTTTCTTCTCCAATCAGCTGGGATATGTCTTTCTCTCCATACTGCTATGAGTACCTTGAGAAGCCATTTCTCCCCTAATTCACCCACCATCTTGATCATATCTGACGTGACCTCATCTGAGCCTGCTGCTTTCCTTGACTTCATTTTCCTTAGCATTGTACTTATTACTTCTAAGTGCGTGTCTAGGGGCTCTTCTTCCTCTTTCATCTTCGACTGTGTCTGAGGTAATACAGCTTCTGTGGGGTTGTCTTCACTCAGAAACTTCTGGAAGTACTCCTTTCAACTATCTGTGATATTGTGTGGACTGGCAGCCATTTAGTATTCATTCTTAGCCAGATATGCATTTTCTGTCGCATACGTTTTCCTTCATATTTTATATTTTTCTGGCACTTCAGAGTTGTGTACTGGTGATTATTATTTGACTAATTTTATATCATTGCTGGCTGACTTCAGAGTTGTGCACTGTTATTTTTGCTTCACTGTATAGTTTTTCAGATCTCTGCTGAAGGTGTTGGTTTTCCCATACCCACTCTCCCTTTTCCTGTGTTGTTTAAATTTGGAGGCTGCCCCCACTGTAGATTTGATCTGGAACACTCCCCCCAGTCCCATCTCTTTACCTCATTCTACCTAATAGACTCCTTCTGCACTTGTTTTTAATCATTTTTAATTTAATTGCATTTTTTTAAACTGTTTGGTCTAACATTTCTACATACTCAACTGTGCTAGCTTGCACTGCATTTGAATTGTTTTTACTGCTGTTTTAGCTACTTTTCTGTATTAAAAAAAATCTAAGCCTGTTTCCTACCTTTCCTGTAACTAGTGTAGTCCAGATTCAGATTTGCTGTATCGAGGACTGTATGTTAGCTTCTGAACCCCCCAAGCTTTCTGTGTTGGAGGGAAGCCTTCTAGCTTATCAGTGGGAGTGGAAAGCGCTAGGTAACCTATCTACCACATAAGGAATGGTTCTGGCCCAGAAATTGTAGTTAATGGCCGTTTGGGCAGTTTTTCCATCTCTCTCAACTTTCCTGTAACTAGTTTAGTCCAGATACAGATTCTTAGTTTTAGCACTTGAATTTGCTTATTCATTATCAGCACTTGTTCAGAACTTGTAAGCACTAAATAACATACTAATTACTACAGCACTCAACCTTCCTCATTACCTAGAGGAAAACAGTTTTGGTACTTACTTTCTTCACTTTTGTAGAGAAAAACAGCAATTGTACTCCCTTTCCTCAATTATCTAGAGGAAAATAGTTTTTTATTCAGGCATGTCCAAGGGTCAGCTCCCAGTGTTATCTCCTGTCTATCTGATGAATCTGGGCATCTTGGGGCAATGTAGAAATTGCCTCATGTACACAGACAACCCTCTCCTCCTACCACACAACACTACAACCTGTGAAAGATGCACTTATCTAGCCAAACTGGAGGTAAAGCTCTCTCCAACCACGACTGAACTTGACAGTCAAGAGGAGAAGGTAAACACTTGCACCACAACACACTCATCACATAGTCTCACTAAATCTACACCACCAAAATCCACACATAGAAACACAAAAACATTTGCAAAGGCTCTCAATAATAATCTGCTCAAGCAACAGAGACCTCCAAAGCAGAAATGCAAGCAACCTCCACCCCCAACACAACCCAAATGACACATAGCCTGCAGACTCAGTGTGCCACTCAACCACAGCCAATAAGGCAAAACAACGTACCCAACACACTAGTCATAGGTGACTCTATAGTCAGGCACACTGATGTCCCACTCACCAGGCTAAACAAGAAGAAGGTTACTGTCAGCTGCCTGTCGGGTGCCAGGATCTGCCACATAACCCACGCACTCAGGTCACTCTACAACAAGTACAAGTATGACTCTATCATTGTCCATGTTGATGTGAACGGCCTGAGACGTACCTCCCTGGACTACATGAAAAGAGACATGGAAGAGCTCTCTGATCTTGTAGCCCAGGCAGGTATGACCCTAGCCCTGAGTAGCATTCTGCCATCACCCAGAATGATACCGCAGTACAAGGACAAAATGATTGACTTCAACAATTGGCTAAGCATCTGGTGTCATTCTAAAGGGATGCAGTATCTGTCTGCCTGGGATGACATGGTTGACAGACCATGATGCTTTGCCAGAGATGGCCTGCACCTGTCACCCCTGGGATTCCGGATACTGGCTAAGGCTCTTGCCACCCCTATAGTGCCTTTTTTAAGCAAAGTTCAAATGACAAATTCACCACCATAACAGGAACAAGCAAGCAAAAACCGAGGGTGATGCTACTCAATGCTAGAAGTCTAAATCTCAAAATGCACTCACTCGATGCACTCCTTAAAATGGAGAACATCGATATCTGCGCAGTGACTGAGACCTGGTTCAAGGCTCTAGAGAGCACCCCTGCACTACCAGGCTATAACTCATACCACACTTTTCGGCCATGTAACCTGGACCAGAACACCAAAGGCAGAGGTGTGTCCATATTCATTAAGGATATCCACACCTCCAGGCTAGTTGCTCAGCATAATGCAGCCGAGGTTATCCAAGTGCAACTAACTCTGGGCAAAACTGCAATCCAAATTGTAGCATGCTACAAATCCCCCATCATGCCTCAGGATTCACACTACTCTTTTCATGATGTACTGAAAAATATTAGGGTTCAACCAAACACCCTAATAATGGGCGATTTCAACTACCCCACCATTAACTGGGAAAACTACTCATGTACCAACTCCTTCGCTCAACGCTTTCTGGAATTCATAAACTCCAATGCCCTGGATCACCTTATCCACACCCTCACCAGGGGCAACAATATCCTAGATCTAGTCATTATCAACATGAGTGACCGGTGTTCCACACCTGAAGTCAATGCCTCATTGGTCTGATCTGACCATAAACTAATTACCCTAGATATCCACATCCTGCTCCTACCCCCCCATTAAGGAAACCATGGTAAACAATTTCTCCAAAGCCAACTTCATACTTCTTAAGACAGAAGTGATGAACTTCATGACACCCATGCAGATGGACAATACAGTTACGACTACTGAATCCTACACAATTGCACTTTATAAGAACTTACATAAGTGCATGGATCGTGCTATCCCAAACAAAACCAAGATGCTATCCTCCAAAAAAAGACAGCCAATCTGGTGGTCCCCTGCCATAAACAAACTGTACAACAGAAGGAAGAAACTGTTGCAAAAGAGAGTAAAATCCCATGAGTGGAGGAGCTCCCTGGTCAGCCTCAGTAAGAAGCTGCAATCCCTGATAAAATCCTCCAAAGCTTGTTACGAAAACAAAGTCACCACTGATTCTAAAGACAACCACAAAGCATTCTATAGCTATGTCAAGAATCTCAATGGCAACACTCAGATCTGCTCTGAGTTACAGCACAATGACACTAAATATACAGACCCAACTGATATTGCCAACATCCTGGCAGATAGGTTCAGTGCTAACTTTATCCCCCTCTCACCCCCTAAAGAGCCCATCTCTATACTGGAAGAATGCAAAGTTCCTGTAATCATGGCTGCACAGGTAAAAACCACACACTGCAAAGCCAAGAACATGGCATCCATGGGACCAGACAACATCCCAGGCTGCGTTCTACATGAACTACAGAACGAACTGGCACCCCACCTAAGTACCATGTTCAATCATAGCCTCACCTCGGGCTTTGTGCCTGCTGAATGGTGCACAGTGACGATTATCGTACTCCACAAGGGGAGAGCCACCACAGACCCTGTGAACTACCACCCCATTAGCCTGACAAGCCTGGTCTGCAAGGCCATGAAACGTATCATCATGGAACTTATAAACAAAGACACTGGTAATCTCCAAACTCTGGAACCCACCCAGTTCGGGTTTGTAAAAGGCAGATCGTGTCTTCTAAACCTGATAGACTTCTTTGAAGCAGTCACCAAAGCCATAGACGAGGGTAAGGTGGTTCACACAGCCTATCTAGATCTTGCCAAGGCTTTTGACACCATCCCCCACTCTGGAATTATAGATAAACTCACTAAACTAGGTATAAATCTCTATGTCACAAGATGGGTTGCCAACTGGCTCACTGACAGAACCCACACTGTGAAAGTAGTAGACTCCAAATCCGACTTCAGACCAATGACAAGTGGAGTACCACAGGGTTCAGTCCTGGGTCCTCTCCTGTTTGGTATCTACTTCTCTGAAGTACAGGCTAACACAGAAGGTCATTGGCTAATGAAGTTCACAGATGACTGCAAACTAGGAGCCATAATCGAAACTCCTAATGATGTGGACATCCTACAAAAGGGCCTCACTGAGACAGATGCCTGGTGTCAAAGCCATGCCCTCAAGCTCAATGCCAAAAAGTGCATTGTCATCCCCTTTGGTAAAAACTCTGTACCCATGAACTACAACATAGGCAGTAGTATACTTAACACTGAAAGTGTGATAAGAGACCTTGGGACACAGGTGGACAGTAGTCTCTACTTTTATAACCACATTGCCACAGTAGTCAGGAAATCCTTTTACGTGGCACACCTGATCATAAAAGGTTTCTCATCCAGAAAAAAAGAGGTCATTGTCAACCTCTACTCATCACTCATTAGACCCATTATAGAGTACAACACCCCTTTTGGTATGTACCTCACAAGACATCTACAAATGGAAAGGCTGCAGAAATACCTCACAAAGAGGATTACTGGCCTCAAACAGAAGCCCTATGCAGACTGTCTCAAAAAACTCCATCTTTACTCCGTTGCATATCACCTACTCAGAGGTGATCTCTGCCTAACATACAAAGCTATGTCAAACCCAGAGCTGTTGGACATGCTCCACTTAAAGAAGTCCCAATCCCTCCGAGCTACATGCTCTAGGGACCTAAACCTTGTCACCACAATAAACAGAACATGCCGGTGGGATAGATTCCTGTCCCAGAGACTTCCCATACTCTGGAATAAACTACCCATCTATGTCAAGCAGAGCTCCTCATTAGTACTCTTCAAGAAAAATCTTGATGATTGGATGGGAAATAGGAAATTCACCCCAGGGATCACTTCTGTGGCTCTGCTCGACAGTGCCACAGGAACATTATTTTCTTGGGTGGCAAAAGCCAGGGTACCTTTTTGGCTGGGCTTTTATAGGCCCTAGGGCTGATAGCCTAGTACCTACCTATGAACCTATGACCCTATACCTTCTTTCATTTGATAACTTCCCGGACTTCTGTATTATACCACACCAGTTTTCCTTATGTACCTTAGTTCCATACCTGGCTTCATATGTGATCTAAAATCTACACACATGCAAGGTCTTTAGCCTTGTCTCTGTTGCTCTTAGAGCCTTCTCTGACCACTGCTTGCAGCTACTTGTGCCCAGCAGTGGTTTATGCTGTGTGCTGACTGTTTCACTAGGGATATCTTTGCAATCTCTTGTTTTACCCAAATGTCCTTTCCTTCTTACGAGGAAGTCTTCCTAAGTTACTTGTTGACACTGTTGTATGTGGTCTTGTGACTTGCTGCCTTGGTGAACCATGTGTTGGCAACTATCAAACCATTTGTCAGATAGAAATCTAGAATGGCCTCTCCTTCTTTATTCCTATTTCCTCACCTATGTGGATCTAAGCAGTTCTCATATCCTTTTCTGTCTGTCCCAATATGAGCATTCAGGCCCCCCATTATCAAAACCAACTCATGTTGTCTGTTTTACCTAGCATGCACTTCAACTACTGTCTGAATGCATTCTTTCCCTCACTGTCACAACCCTGCTTTGGTGCATAGTCTGAGATAATGAATACTGCCTTTCTTTACAGTACAGTCTGATTGCCATAAATGCATTTGATGACATGTCCAACTGTCTTCTTATGCCTCTGTCTCACCACAATTCCAATACAATTTCTAGCCTTCTTAGAAGCAGACTCTGGATCCTAAGCCAAGTAGCGCTGCAGTCTTCTGCTTA
The DNA here is from genome assembly GCF_019279795.1 of Protopterus annectens. NCBI lineage: Eukaryota > Metazoa > Chordata > Ceratodontiformes > Protopteridae > Protopterus > Protopterus annectens. Next base: position 1,525,573,860 of record NC_056733.1, read on the forward strand.
CCGTCATGTTATTCACTTCCATGCCACATCCTGTCAGCAAACCTATACTGAGTCTAGTCTCATAATATTGCCCAATATAATTTTAAGCTTTACAATGATAAATTGTCCTGGCAATGGTTGCACTTTCTGGCATGAATCCTTTTGAAGAAAAATTTGCTCTGTTTTATTGAATGAATCACTTGAGAATTGTATGAATGTTTTTCTATTTATTGACAATGTTCTTTTATGCCTGACTTGTTGCTACTGTCGTCATATTTACAAATCTAAAAAAGTTTGCTGTTACTTTTTGTTTACTCTTTTGTGCAGTAATGAATGCTATAACGTATATCTGGAAATTGAGTAAATGTAACTTATTGCCCATGGCCTAGGCTGTGGCTCAAAAGGGTCTTTTGTTTATTCTACGTACCTGGCTAATAATAATAAATAAATAAATAAATAAATAAATAAATAATGAACTGGGTGATTTTGTGTGCAGTTTAGTCCTACAGAAACACTATTAAACTTCAAATTACCTATTTTTTTTAAATATAGCTATTTTACAGGAACATGCTTATCTATTTCCATACTATATAAGCTTCTAAATAATATCTCTAATATGTCTGGTAAGCCTTTAAGCTGTACTCTTTCTGGCTCAGCACTACTGATTAGTTGTCTGTGTGCATTTTCAGTATTTTTAGCCTTTCTTAGAATAATAGTGAAAATGAAAGACGTAATTTCTTGTGATTTTTGGGGTGCTCTTTTTAGGGGTGTATCCAGGAGATTAGTAGTGATCATGTGATTGATATCTTGTATCATCTCTGCATCCAAGATCAGTTGTCAGGCTCGTTTGCATTTGGTGATTAGAGTCCCTACCACAGCTCTTGTGTTAGAGACTCACCTTAAGTGATACGCATGCTTCAGGTATAACTGTTCCCGAGGAAATATGCCCTGCGGATCCCTAGTGGAAGCAGTGCGGAAACACACGCACACAACACTGATGGTACACCTGTCTTATGTAGTGGCAGTGATACTGCAGAATGTACAGTTGTGTTAGAAATTCTATCATAACAGTAGATGTTTGATCACTGCTGCATTAACCTTAGATATATGGGTTATATCCTCCCAAGGATATAACAGGCAGCCAGTTTCCAAAGGTTTAGAACATCCTCCACAAACCAAACTGCTGGTCAGCTCAAGCTAGGCTGACTAAAAAGACAGGTTTGGATGACAAGCCATTCAGAGTTTTCCTGCCATTTAAGAGATTTCTCCTCTGTGGGCTTTCGCAGATTGATAGTTGGCTTGTGTTACTCCTTTGGGCAGATAAGTTTCCTTTGAGGAAAAACTTCCACATTAAAAAAACACTGCGTTTGTGTTTTAATGGACGGGCATGAGCCTTACCCATACTTTTAAACAGGAGTGCACTTTTTTCATGTTTGTTAAAAGTTGTGTATTGTAATTGAAAACCATTTTTTTCTGTACAGAAATTGTTTATTTTAATTTTTGTGGTTGCTTAAGTCTTTTAAAGTACTTTTTATTGTGTGAAAAAAAAAAGACTTTTAAAGACTTTCATTTTTACAGGCTTTGCTGCTTGTTTTCCTTGTGAAAAGGCATCATCTTTGGCTTGGCCATGGAAAGAAAACTACTGGTCCCATTGTTGGTCCCTATTTAAGACATAAAAAGAAAAATGAAGCAAGCAGTCTGTCACCACAGCAGGCTAGCAATGTGTCTCAGCCACAGGTGGGTGACTCTGCTGTGGCCATAGCTTTCACCTCAGAACACTCATCTTTTACCCTTGATCTCTCTGGTGTAGCACCTACAGCCACTATGTATTGGGGGTTAACAACATCCTCTGTGGCTGTTGGGGTCCTCTCAGTGGGCAAGGGAGAGCCTCTCTTGTTGGTCCTGGGATAGGGAACAGGAAAGTCTACCTGTTTTGTCAGACCGTTGTGTCCATCCCTGGGGAAGCTCCTGTTGCCATTAAAAACTCTATTGACCCCTTTTTTCCTGTCAAAAAGAAACAGAATGGTAAACATGTATCTTCTTCTCCTCAATTTTCCTTAGACAGGAGTACTTTATTAGGTCTGGTTCAGGGTTGAATTCAGGTTATAGATCCTTCTTGCAAAGTAGTTTCCGGTAAAAGAAAAAGGACCCTTCTTTTCCTGAAGACATATAAGATTCTGAATCTGGACAGTAAGATGAAGGGAGTGACACTGACATTTTTTTCCTCATTTTTCTGATTCAGACTCAGAGAAAAGCTCAGTTTCTGAATCTCACTGTGGAGACTATATCCAGAATGTGGCAGTATTTAAAGTGAGGTAACACTGAGGTTTCTTAGTGCCCCAGAAAATACTAAGAGTAGTTACAGAAAGAATCTCCAGAATCTTTACCCATCTCTTCATTTCTGTCAGTTCTGAAGGATGTGCGTGTCACTGTCTACAATTTGTCTTCCATAATCAAGAAAGCTAGTGATTTCAATTCTGCCCTCATCACCTACCATCCTGATATAGCTGGAGTTACAGAAACCTGGCTAAAGCCCCTCATAAAAGACACTGAAGTCATTACATCTGGTTATAACATCATTAGACTTGACAGACTAAATAAAAAAGGGGGTGGAGTAGCCATTATATTCAAGGACACCCTTAAGGTCATTCAACTAAGCTGCACTCCTCCTGATCTGCCCAGCTTAGAAATCCTTACTGCTCGCCTTGATATCAACACATACAAATCAATAATCATCATACCACCTATCTCCCTCCTGGTAATAACCAACTCACCATAGAGAGTCTGTTAGCCTGGGCATCTAGCAGTTTTAACCAAGAAACTGTCATTTTGGGTGATTTCAACCTTGACTGGCACTGTTGCTCATCCAACACCCTCTCCAGATTCCTGAATCTGTTTAACTTCACCCAAACCATAACCTGCCCAACCCGTTTAGACAAGCACACCAAAAAACAGTCAACTTTAGACTGGATTTTAACAGACAAGCCCAACCTTAATTACGTAGCACGGTGTCTCCCTGAATCCCTCAGTGGTCATTGCCCAACCTTCCTATACAGAAAATGAGTCCATACCCAACATAACATCCCCTACAAATACATCTGTAGCAAGATAAAATTCTCTGCTCCGTTATTTAATCACCATCTGCTACTTTTTAACTTGTCTCCACTAAAACACCTACAACTAGATAAGGCAGTACAATATTTCAACAATAACTTTCTTAACATACTTAATAACCTTGCTCCCATCAGGAAGGTTAGGTCAAAAACCAAGCCCCTCACCTGGCTAACAGCAGATAGCAAGTTATTAATAAAACACAGGGACAAGGCATGGGCCACCTACCACACTTTCAGAGATAATTCTACCCTCACTAAATATCATCAGCTTAGAAATTTAGTTAAAAAACAAATCAGGAAAGACAAACAAGGCTACTTCCTGTCCTGTCAATAGTTACACCATAACAACCCCCAAATATTCTGGCAAAGCATCAACAGTCTTCACAACCCTGGCCGCTCCTCTACACCAGTTCCTACCTCCACAAACAACACTGACTCAATCTCTACCCAATTCAGCTCCCACTTTATTAGTACCATTACCTCTCTGCTAGATGACCTTCCCAGAAAACCTCCTACTCTCCCCTCTCCAACTGTAAATCATCCCACCCCTTTCATTTTTTCTCCCATCCAAACTAGCTATATACATGCTCTCCTATCCAAGCTAAAACCCTGCTGTCTCGCTGCTGATCTACTTCCAAATGAATTCCTAAAAATAGCAGCTCCCTCTATAGCCTACCCCATATCAATCCTGATAAACTGATCCATTTCCGAACAATATGTCCCAACTCTCTGTAAAATATCCCATATCATTCCCCTTCATAAAGATGGACCCTCCAAAGAACTTACAAACTATCGCCCCATTGCCATCCTCTCACCCCTTGCAAAAATACTTGAAAAATGTATCCACAATCAACTCCTCCACCACCTTCTGACCCACAACCTATTATCCAGCTCCCAGCATGGCTTTAGACCTAAACATAGTACTACAACTGCCCTATTATCTTTCACCAACTCCATTAATCATCTACTAAACAAAGGACAACTTGTCTCTTCTATCTTCCTTGATATGTCCAAAGCTTTTGACACCGTGTCCCACCGGCTACTACTTAACAAGCTTTCTTCTTTTGGTCTACAGCTCACACCCCTGAACTGGTTCCATAGCTATCTCTCCAATCGTCATCAAGCTACCAAATTGGAAAACAATCTTTCCCACCTACTTCCTATCTCTGTAGGCATACCCAAGGCTCCATTCTTAGCCCTTTTCTCTTTAGCATATTTACCAATGACCTCAGCTCCTCAACGGATCATGCCACCATTGTCCAATATGCCGACGACTCTACACTTATCCACTCAGCCTCATCTTCCCAAGAACTCCAGGTAAAAATGCAGTCTTCCCATTGAAAAACATCTAGCCAAACATCAACTTATTCTTAACCCAAAAAAACAAGATTATAGTCTTCTCAAATAAAAAATAGACTCCTTGCCAATCCCCACTTTTAATCCTCTCCTCCAATGGAGCCAGGTTACTTCCCTCCAACCAAACTAAACTTCTAGGCATAATAATTGATACACATCTACAATTTGATATACATATCTCATGTACTATCTAAAAAGTGCATTCCAAACTAGGAGCCCTCTATAGAGCAAAACCATTCCTAACCAACAGTACCAGGCTGGCCACTGCCCAGTCTCACCTGCTCTCAACTCTCCTCTATGGCTCTCACATTTTCACTAATCTGCGTAAGAATGACCTCTATAATCTAGAAGCCTGTTACAACAGAATAGCAAATTTTGCCACTGGTCTCCCATATAGGACTCACCATTGCACAGCCCTCCCTCAACTAAACTGGCTTGAACTCCCTAACCTTTTACCCCTCAATCAATTGACCATAGTCCATAACATTATCCACCAACCCAATAATATCCCTGCACTGGCTAGCCTAGTACAACCAAACTGTAATCCAAGACCCCTCAGATCATCCAATAAACTTATGCTAAATGTCATTCACTCCCTACAACCTTCATAGAGATTCCCTCTACTCTTACAAAATTGCCAAGCACTGGAATGCACTTCCTCAGACAATTACAAAAAACCCAAACAACCATGAGTTCAAAAAACTCCTAAAAATGCACTTAGCAAATCACTGGCTTTGCTCCTGCCTTAATCCAGGTTAAAATCCTTCAAGAATTCCCACAACTGTACCCTCTCTTTTATGCTTCCTCTTGTGTTATCACACCCATTTAGACAACACTCCACTGCCTTGTTGGGACCTGTTCCCTCTTAAAACTTTGCTCACAATGGTTATGCTCTGCTACTTACTGTTACCTACATGTAACCTCTGTATTTTTTTCAGGAACTGTTTGCCAATTTCTATTTACCTCTCATCCTCTTTAGTGTGTCTTTATATTTACACTTATACATAAGTTTAACTTCATTGTAAATAGTTTTCTGTTCCTGTATTCATCTGTAATTTGAGTGGCATCATGTTAGCTAAGTAACTCTGTAAGTTTTAACCTATTGTATTGAATATTTGATACTGTACTTATATCTCTGTGGCTTCTTAGATAGTACAGTTTAATCTGTATTATACAACGACCCCCCGTTAAAATACCAAAACATGCACGCTGATTGATCAGCATGCATGTTGTAAATCAGACTTATACTAATGGACAAAGGTCTGGTCGCCCTGACTTTTTCCATTAGTATAAGTCTTTTTTTTTACAGCAACAGAGAACGCAAGATCTCCATTGCTGTTTAGACACTGTCTCGCTATGTTAAAGGAGTTTAACTTAGTGAGACGGCTTTAAAAAAGTAACAGAGATTTTCCTTTCTCCGTTGCTTTTTTTAAAGCTGTCTCGCTATGTTAAACTCCTTTAACATAGCGAGACAGCTTTAAAGAAAACAACGGAGATTCTCCGTTGCTTTTTTTAAACCTGTCTCGCTATGTTAAACTCCTTTAACATAGCGAGACAGTTTGTAAAAAGCAACGAAGATCTTGTTTTCTCCGTTGCTTCCACCCACAGCTCTAATGTACTGCATAAGCATACACATGTGCAGTACATCAGAACTGCCACAGAATACCAGACAGTTGCGGAAGGGCAACAAGGAGGCATTATACAATGCCATTATTTAAGGAAAGTAAGTATTTGTTTTCTTAAATAATGTCATTGTATAATAGGAATGACCCACTTCTGGGTGTGGGTAATGCTGGATTTACCCACGGTTGTCTTTGTTTGGCCACTACGGCTTCACCTCTTGACCAAATCACACCAACCGTGGGTAAATCCAGCATTACCCACACCCAGGCGTGGGTTATTGCTATATTATGCTGCATCTCTTGCTATTCCTTGATCATCTGTATTATCTACCTCTTAACTTGTTTGTATTTTGGAGCTTTTCTCCCTGGGTCTCCGCTGAAAATGGGCTTCTTGTGCAGTCGGACACTACCCAGTTATCAAAATAAATAAATAAATATAAATAGAAATGGATTTCATCTGTGTAGCATTTTCTCAGTTACGATGAAGTGCCGATAAACAGCATACAACTTTGTATTTCAATTAGCTAGCTCTTTAATCACCTGATACATACGCAGACAAATTCCTGCTATATTAGACAGGCATTCTGCAAGCAATTGAGCAGTTTTGTTAGTCAGACAAGACAACAAATAGTATTACACTACATTTGCCTGTCCACTAAGAAATAAAATTACACTTTTTTTCTTTGCAAGTGTATTGGTGATTGTTATTAAGTCCAACTTTTAAGGTACCTTCCTTACCTGAGTTGGGTGATGTACTTCCTCCTTAGCTGGAGAACTCTTGTGCTCTAAAAGGGCAGGTGGTGGCTGGATGGGCAGACACCCTTGGAGCAATTACCCCAGTATAGATCAAATCCATAACCACACTGGGAGTACTTGGCTTCTGCATTCCAGTTCCTTAACTCAAACACTGAACCCTTCAAAGATGCATACTGCACCTTCAAATGTGAAAAGCTTACCAATAAAGCTGTTCACTCTGTACAGATAGTTTCATAATATAGCTTCTGGATATGTCTTCTGATTTCAGTTTGCAGTGTGAATGTAGAAAGCACTTTCCAGCAACGGAACAAAGCGACATTTTGGATTCATGAATTCTAATGTAATAACTCTAGCATAAGAATTCGGTATCCTGACACTAAGATAAAGACATAGATAAAAAGAGGAATATGGTCAGTATTTAATCACCATTGACATTATCAGCCAGCCATAAAGTGGTCAGTGACTTCTTCACTTAGATGAAAGATGCATAATTAACAAGGCAATCTATGAATCAGTTACCACAGAGACGATACAAAGTGAACAAACTTCATGGTACACTGAGGACTACACTAACTAGCTCATCTAGGCTGGAAGGCCTGGTCAAAAAACTGCATGCAGGTGTGCAGCAGGCTGGTGCTGGTTGGTCTACAAATACATATGACTGTCAGTGCTCAAAGAAGGTGGGTTGTCATATCGAAAACATAGAAAACCTTATAGGTACTTATTTTCTCTCCACTGCTGAAGGTTAACAAGGTGGGTTAAAATATTTATAGTATTGGAAGGTTTACTTGACAGCACTGGTACCACTCACATGTCACTGCAGGAATGAATACTTCGGTCTTCACAAAGAAAACCCGGAGGGAGCCATACTGAGAATAAGGAAAAGCAGAGTGAGAGAAGAGTCAGCAGTGCACAGACGCCAGCATAGCAAGGGAGGAAGGCGGGATAGAAAGTGAGAGCACCACCTGCTGTTAGGGAGGATGACGCACAGAATTCTTAGCAATCTGGCTAAACGGAGCACTGGCTAGTTCACATAGCTACCTGAGGACTCAAAGATATCAAAGGTAGTACTGCTGTATAAGCGGGAAGCAAAAAACATTTGGGAACTACGTGTCTGTTAAATTAATAGCAGTAGCAAGGAAGCTCAAGGAGGTTCTTGAGGGGAAAGCTAATAGAGTCTATAGGACTACAGTCTCCAGTACAGTAACTAGCACAGGTGCATGACTAGAATGAGCTATGATCCAAACCTGATCCAGTTTTATGTTGAGTTACAACGTAATCTGACTAGGAACTACCAGTAGAAATAGACATGGCCTACCTGGATTACAGCAAGGCTATTGGCTCTTTTCTATATATACTACTGATAGAAAAACTGGAGGGGTTTGGAGTAGAACAAAGATGGGGAGTGGATTCTTGCATGGTTGAATTGTAGGCATAGGGGTTGTAAGAAGGTTATTGTCATGAATAAGGAAAGTGACTAAAGGGTACCACAGTGGTCAGTCCTGCCTCCATTATTCTTCAGTATGTTTCTCTTAGATATATCTGAGGGAAGATAGGACAGGGTTACCTTTTTCATTGATGATATGAAGATAGGCACAGTGGTAGAAGATGGGGGAATAGAGGAAGGAGGAGAGTCTTCAGAAGGATTTGGATGAGCTGATCAAGTGGGCAGACAGGTGGCAGAGGATGATCAGTGCAGACACCTGCATTGCATTGCTCTTAGGCCACAGCAACCTGGGTGAGAAGTATCAAGTGGGGGAGTGTTACTAATAGCAGGAGAGCTGGAAAAGGCTACTGGTCCCACTGGAATGGACTACCAGAATAAGAAGAATGGGAGGGTAGAAGAAGCAAGAAAAAATGATTGGTGGTAATTTTGGGTATCTTATAAGCACAGAAATAATACTTCTACAGACCGCCGGTCAAACCACACCTTGAATACTGTGTGCAGTTCTAATGACTATGCAGGAAAAGGGTCATCAGACTAAAAGGAGAACTCATAAGAAATACACTAGAAAGATATATGGGATGGAGGAGAAAGGATTCAACTAGGGAATACAAAAGTTAGTGACCGTCTTACTAAAGACCAGAAGGAAAAAGGGGATGTATAATATTGGTATTCTAGATGATTTCAAGGAGACTAAAGAATATGACAAAAATCTACACACTAAAACAAGTTTATTCTCCACTAAGCCTATCAGGGAGGATAAAAAACTAATTCACGCATAATGAACAAGCAATATCAACAATTAACTAATTTGATTGACCATTTGGTATCAATGTGTTAATCTTCAATATAAAAGCACTCTCCTTATATTGTTCCAAACAGTAACTTTCAAATTTGACATTTCATGTTTATGATGCTCATTATAATGAACTGCCAGTTGACTTTCCCTAAAATTACTGGACATGTTCCATTACTGCCCTTTTTTCGTAATGGAAAATATCAATTTGGTCTCATTTATATAACACAAATAACAGGGACATTCAATAACATAAACTACTGTACTGCTGGTACAGCTATATTTGCCCTAATGTCCAGATTTACATTATTAATTTTATCAAAGTTTTCACTGATTAAGGGACAGATAGTGCAATTGCCTCAGAGTAAAGTGCCCCCTACAGCTCAGTTCTGTATTAGCTCTATTAATATGGTGTTCTGAGTAAATAAAATAATCATCTCTAAGATAATTAGCTATGCACTTTTCCTTATAATATGAAATGGGGGGGTTACACAAAGATGCATGTAATAATGAATCCATTTGTAAAATGGTCCAATTCTTTGTTGTAATAGAAATAATTTCACCAAATAACACATTTTACTGCAAAATGCATATAAATTTCTCCATTTTGTGTAAATGTATTCTTCCCATATTTAATACTAGAAGTGGAACACACATTTACATCCACTGCAGACAAACTTTCTCTTTCTTTATTATAAGCCTTATTTACACAAAGAAATTTATCAAAGTACAGGATTCTATAAAATCAGTCCTATTGGAACATAGCCTCCTGACACTAAAATATTCTCCATTAGGTAAGGAAGAAATAAAACGCTCAGGGTAGAAACTAGAACCAGACAGATTGTTCAAAGAGCTATAAGGCTTTTTATATATTTAGGTTCATAGGTTCATAGGTAGGTACTAGACTATCAGCCCAAGGGCCTAAGTAAGCCTAGCCAACAAGGTTCCATAGCTTACGCCACCCAAGAAAGTTAATTTCCTGTGTCCCTGTTGAGCAGAGCCACAGAAGTGATCCTCGGGGTGTATTTCTTACTTCCCATCCACTCATCAAGATTTTTCTTGAAGAGTGCTAATGAGGAACTTTGCTTGACATAGATGGGTAGCTTGTTCCAGAGTATAGAAATTCTCTGGGACAGGAATTTATCCCTCCAGCATGTCCTGCTTATTAGGTCCCCAGAGCGTTTAGCTCAGAGGATTGGGATTTCTTAAGGTGTAGCATGTCCAATAGCTCTGGGTTTAACATAGCTTTATATGTTAGGCAGAGATCTCTTCGGAGTAGGCGATATGCTACAGAGTAAAGCTGGAGTTTTTTGAGACCGTCAGTGTAGGGCATCTGTTTGAGGCCAGTAATCCTCTTTGTGAGGTACTTCTGTGGCCTTTCCAGCTGCTGCAGATGTCTTGTGAGGTACATTTCAAAAGGGGTGTTGTACTCTATAATGGGATTAATAAGTGTCGAGTAGAGGGGAACAATGACCTTTTTTTTCCTGGATTAGAACCCTTTTGTGATGTGATGTGCTACATAGAAGGGTTTCCTGACTACTTTGGCGATGTGATTATCAAAGGAGAGGCTACTGTCCACCTGGGTCCCAAGGTCTCTTATCACACATTCGGCATTAAGTAGATTGCCATTTATGTGGTAGTTCATGGGTACAGAATTTTTACCAAAGGGGATGACAATGCACTTTTTGGCATTGAGCTTGAGGCCATGCCTCTGACACCAGGCATCTGTCTCGAGGCCCTTCTGTAGAATGTCCATTAGCCAGAGGCCTTCTGTATTAGCCTGTACTTCAGAGAAGTAGATACCAAACAGGAGAGGTCCCAGGACTGAACCCTGTGATACTCCACTTGTCACTGGTTTGAAGTCAGATTTGGAGTCTGCAACTTTTACAGTGTGGGTTCTGTCAGTGAGCCAGTTGGCAACCCATCTTGTGACGTAGGGATTTATACCTAGTTTAGTGAGTTTAGCTATAATTCCAGAATGGGGGATGGTGTCAGAAGGCTTGGTGAGGTCAAGATAGGCTGTGTGAACCACCTTACCCTCATCTACGGATTTGGTGACTGCCTCAAAGAAGTCGATCAGGTTCAAAGGCATGATCTGCCTTTCACAAACCCGAACTGGGTGGGGTCCAGAGTTTGGAGGTTACAGATGTCTTTGTTTATGAGTTCCAAGATGATATGTTCCATGGCCTTGCAGACCAGGCTCGTCAGGCTAATAGGGCAATAGTTCCCAGGATCAGTGGTGGCTCCCCCTTTGTGAAGTGGGATAACTGTTGCTGTGCACCATTCAGTAGGCACAAAGCCTGATGCGAGACTATGATTGAACATGGTGCTTAGGTGGGGAGCCAGTTCGTGTAAAACGAAGCCTGGGATGTTGTCTGGTCCCATGGATGCTGTGTTTTTGGTTTTAGATAGTGCAGCTTTTACCTGCATAGATGTGATTGCAGCGACTCTGCATTCTTCCTGTATAGATATGGGCCCTTTAGGGGGTGAGAGGGGGGTAAAGTTAGCACTGAACCTATCTGCCAGGATGTTGGCAATATCAGTTGGTTCTGTAATTTTCATGCCGTTGTGTTGCAACTCAGAGCAGATCTGGGTGTTGACCTTGAGATTCTTGACATAGCTATAGAATGTCTCCCATATACCATTCCAATTTCTAGTTATTTTTCATGTAAAAGTGTGGGGGTAATATATATTGCTCTCTGCAGTTCATGTCCTTCTTTTTACATTGGCATGACCACTAGACGTTTAATGACAAGGATTAGAGAGCATATGTATGATATTAAAAATAAAGATTCTAACAATGCTTTATATAGACACAGCATTGTGTGTCATAATTTAAAAAAAATTCTGTTCTTCAGTTTAGAACAGGGTCATCTGAATTTAAGAGGGGGTAATTTCAAGAATTATCTTGAACAGAGAGAAACCAGGTGGCAGATTAAATTAAAAGCTGACCAGCGTCCTGGTTTGAATGATGCCATTAACATCAAATGCTTTTTAAAAGATCATAGGGTGTATGTTAATAAAACTAGATTTAATGTTGTCTAATGAGTTTTTTTAAGTTTTGCCCTTTTAAGTGCTTTAATTATATGGAATTGATAGTAATTGAATTCAATTGTTTTTAGAGTGTATATATTGTGTGTCATTTAGTGTGTTTTGTATTTCTGAGGAAGTCTGGTTTGACGAAAGTGGTGATTAAATATTATTCTACGCTAAAGTGGTGTGTTTTGTTCAGCCTTGCAGTATTTTTATTTTATTTTATATAGCTATAGAATGCTTTGTGGTTGCCCTTAGAATCAATGGTGATTTTGTTTTCGTAGCTAGCTTTGGAGGATCTTATAAGGGATCTCAGCTTCTTACTGATGCTGACCAGGCAGCTCCTCCACTCATGGGATTTTACTCTCTTTTGCAACAGTTTCTTCCTTCTGTTGTAAAGTTTCTTTATGGCAGGGGGCCACCAGAGTGGCTTCCTTTTTTTGGAGGATAGCATCTTGGTTCTTTTTGGGATAGCACTCATGTAAGTGCTTATAGAGTGCCTTTGTGTAGGATTCAGCAGTTGTAACTGTACTGTCCATCTGCATGGGTGTCATGAAGTTTGCCACTTCTGTCTTAAGAAGCATGAAGTTGGCTTTGGAGAAATTGTTTACCGTGGTTTCCTTAAAGGTGGGTGGGGGCAGGATGTGGATATCTAGGGTGATTAGCTTACGGTTGGATATGACCAGTGCGGAGTCGATTTCAGGTGTGGAACACCAGTCACTCATGTTGGTAATGACTAGGTCTAGTATATTTTTGCCCCTATTGGGGGTGTGGATAAGCTGATCCAGGACATTGGAATTTATGAATTCCAGAAAGCGTTGAGCGAAGGAGTTGGTACATGAGTAGTTTTCCCATGTAATGGTGGGGTAGTTGAAATCGCCCATTATTAGGGTGTTTGGTTGAACCTTAATATTTTCCAGTATATCAAGAAAAAAAGGAAAGGGAATCCTGGGGTATGGTGGGGGATCTGTAGCAAGCTACAATTTGGATTGCAGTTTTTCCCAGAATTAGTTCCACTTGGATAACCTCGGATGCATTATGTTGCTCAACTAGCCTGGAGGTATGGATATCCTTAATAAATATGGACACACCTCAGCCTTTGGTGTTCTGGTCCAGGTTAGATGGCCGAAAAGTGTGGTATGAGTTATAGCCTGGTAATTCAGGGGTGCTCTTTAGAGCCTTGAACCATGTCTCAGTCACTGCACAGATATCGATGTTCTCCATTTTAAGGAGTGCCTCGAGTGAGTACATTTTGAGGTTTAGACTTCTAGCATTGAATAGCATTACCCTCAATTTTTGCTTGCTGTTCCTGTTATGGTAGGGAATTTGTGATTTGAACCTTGCCTAAAAAAGGCACTATAGGGGTGGCAAGAGCCTTAGCTAGTATCTGGAATCCCAGGGGCGACAGGTGCAGGTCATCTCTGGCAAAGCATTGTGGTCTGTTGACCATGTCATCCAAAGCAGAGAGATACGGATCCCCTTAGAATGACACCAGAAGCTTAGCCAATTGTTGAAGTCAATCATTTTGTCCTTGTACTGCGGTATCATTCTGAGCGATGGCAGGATGCTACTCAGGGCTAGGGTCATACCTGCCTGGGCTACAAGATCGGAGAGCTCCTCCATGTCTCTTTTCATGTAGTCCAGGGAGGTATGTCTCAGGTCGTTCACACCAACATGGACAATGACAGAGTCATATTTGTACTTGTTGTGGAGTGCCTGAGTGCATGGGTTATGTGGCGGATCCTGGCACCTGACAGGCAGCTGACAGTAACCTCCTTGTTTAGCCTGGTGAGTGGGACATCAGTGTGCCTGACTATAGAGTCACCTATGACTAATTTGTTGGGTACGTTGGTTTGCTTTATGGGCTGTGGTTTATTGGCACACTGAGTCTGTGGGCTATGTGTCATTTGGGTTGTGTTGGGGGGTGGAGGTTGCTTGCGTTTCTGCTTTGGAGGTCTCTGTTGCTTGAGCATATTATTATTGAGAGCCTCTGCGAATGTTTTTGTGTTTCTATGTGTGGATTTTGGTGGTGTATGTGTAGTGGGACTATGTGATGAGTGTGGTGTGGTGCAATTGTTTACCTTCTCCTCTTGACTGTCTAGAGCAGTCTTGGTTGGAGTGAGCTTTACCTCTAGTTTGGCTAGATAAGTGCATCTCTCACAGGTTGTGGTGCTGGGTGGTAGGAGGAGAGGGTTATCTGTGTGCATGAGGCAATTGCTACATTGCCTCAAGATGCCCAGATTCATCAGATAGACAGGAGAGAACACTGGGAGCTTTGTATGGTGTTGCCTCTTGATTTTTTCTTTAGATTGACCCTTGGACATGCCTGAATAAAAAAAAACTACTTTCCTCTAGACAAGTGTGGAAAGTGAGTATAAGAGCTGTTTTTCTTTAAGCAATTGAGGAAAATAAGTACAAAAACTGTTTTCCTCTAGGTAAAGAGGAAGGTTGAGTCCTGTAGTAATTTGTAGCTTATTTAGTGCTAACAACAAGTTTTGAACAAGTGCTGAGCACGAATAAGCAAATTCAAGTGCTAAAACTAAGAATCTGTACCTGGATCTTGTGGTAGATAGGCTACCTAGTGCTTACCACTCCCACTGATAAGTTAAAATGCTTCCCTCCAAGACAGAAAGGCTTGGGGGCTCAAAAGCTTACAAACAGTCCTGGATACAGCAAATCTGTATCTGGACTAGACTAGTTACAGGAAAGGTCGGAAACAAGTGCAAGCGCGGGCTTTTAAACCAGAAGGTTGAAAGAGATGGAAAAAACTGCCCAAACGGCAAGTAAACTACAATTTCTGGGCCAGAAACCACTCTTGTGGTAGATAGGCTGCCTAGTGCTTACCACTCCCACTGATAAGCTAGAAGGCTTCCCTCCAACACAGAAAGGCTTTGGGGCTCAGAAGCTTACAAACAGTCCTGGATACAGCAAATATGTATCTGGATTAGACTAGTGACAAGAAAGGTGGGAAACAAGTCAAATGCAGGCTTTTAAACTAGAAATATGAAAGAGATGGAAAAACTGCCCAAAAGGCCAGTAAACTACAATTTCTTGGCCAGAAACCACTCTTGCGATAGAGGGGCTACCTAGTGCTTACCACTCTGGCTGATAAGCTAGAAAGCTTCCCTCCAACACAGAAAGACTTGAGGGGGGGGGCTCAGAAGCTTAAAATCAGTGTTGGATACAGCAAATCTGTATCTGGACTAAACTAGTCACAGGAAAGGTGGGAAACGAGCGCAAACACGAGCTTTTAAACCAGAAGGTTGAAAGAGATGGAAAAACTGCCCAAACGGCCAGTAAACTACAAATTCTGGGCCAGAAACCATTCTTGCGATAGATAGGCTACCTAGTGCTTACCACTCCCACTGATAAGCTAGAAGGCCTCCCTTCAACGCAGAAAGGCTTTGGGGGGTCAGAACCTGGTTACAGCAAATCTGTATCTGTTCTAAACTAGTTACAGGAAAGGCAGGAAACAAGCTTAGTATTAATCACATCATCTGACTTTCTCAGTAAAGTAACATCTAAACAGGTAATCACAGATGAATGACTACCACACATAAAATTTAAACCAAATAGATTATTTCTAAGTTAGACAATAAAATCTGAAACACATCTAGAATTCCCTAACAGATGAAAATCAAGTCATCAATAAAACAAAAATAATACAACACCTATTGGTTAAAAATGAACTAGAATAAATATATTCTTTTCTAAATTTGAAAGTTACTGTTTTGGAACAAATATTTTTTAATGTTAGAAATGAATTGCTTATAAAGAAGAAGCCTCAATATTAAGAGAGTGTTTTTATACTGAAGTTTAACACATTGATACCAAGTGGTCTTAATCAAACTTGTAACTGGAAGATTTTTCTTAATTAGTTAATTGTTGGTATTATTTATTCATTATGTGAGATTGAGTTTTTTATCCTTCCTGGAAGGCTTAGTGGCAGAGATGCCAGGAGAGTAAACTTTTTTGTGTTGATTTTTGTCATATTCTTTTCTTTTTCATTTTCAGTAATTGTTTTATGATTTGAAGGATATTTAAAATGTTTGTATTGAACATGAAGAAAATAAGAAGGGGAAAACGTAGCAAATTCTATGTACTAACTTCTCCCTGGATCTCCAAGATTATTACTTCAAAGAGGGTATAATGGACCCATAGAATGGACTGCCAAAATGGGCTTTAGAAAGGGAATCCACCAAGGCATTAAAGAGGACATCGGCAAGGTAGAAAAAAGGTGAAGGGGAAGGTAGGGATGGACGGACTATATTAAGTGAAATTATATGCAGACCACGTAGGCGTATGTCTGCATTTGGTGCATGTACTTACCCACATGTGCCTTTTGTTCAGCAATGATGGGGAATTCTGATTGGTTAAGTGATTTTGTCTGAGTCACAAAGTATGAATGTAATGAGGGTTGTAATCAAATCCAAGATGGCAGGATAAGTATGTTAGCAAATCACAGCCATAATCCCCTACGTTATACTGCATTCCAGAAAGGATAATGCTACACTACACATGCAAAATAATGTTGTGCGCGCACGCGTGTGTGTGTGTGTGTGTGTGTGTAGGGGGTGGGAGGAATTTATAATATAATAATATGGACCTTCAGAATGCAAACAAAGAGTCCAGTGTGTTGGATGTTGCAAATGAGCAGCGTTTAGCTGTCTCCATGGAAAAGGAAGTAAGCAAGTCTGTTGAAGTGGTGCAGACAACAGAACTGGCGTCAGGAGGGCTGGCAGATAATGTTCTGTTAAAAATAATCAAACAGGATGATCAAGGTGACAGTCCTGCTTTTTCATGGGTTGAGATGTCAGCTAACTTTTTTGGAAGTGTTGAGGATGGTAATGTGAAAAAGGAACCAGGTGATGTTACAGTAGAGAATGTCAGTCTTTTGGCTTTTTCCAGTTAGGGGTCGCCACACTGGAACTCTGGTCTGCTGATGATTAGCAGTGGATTTTTACAGTGCCGAGTTGCCAGCCCGATGTTCAAAAAAGGCACACCCATTCACGCACCTACCTGCATGTCTTTAAACATCACACAATCGCAGGGAGGACATGCTGACTCCATACAGAAGGCACTCCAGCCAAGAATCGAACAGGAGAACCTCTTGCTGTGAGACGACAACGCTAACCGCTGCACCACTGCGGCCTGTATGATGTTACAATAGAGAATGCAGTAGTTAAAACTTATGCAGCAGTAGCAGAAAGTAAAAGAGGAAAGCAGCAACAAACTGAGAAGGAGTCTGGTTTTGTGGCAGCAGATACTGCAGTAACTAAAACTTGCAGCTGTGACAGCAGGCAAAACGGGAGAGCAGCAACAAACCAGAAGTAAAACTTTTTTTTTAAAAGAAGTGAAGACCAACTGTGAGAATAAGAACAAAAAGAAAATAACACTGTAATAAGCAGATATTATACATGGGAAAATTTGGTAACTGTGCTGGGTTTTAAAGGTGAAGAAATTATGTCTTTTATATATATATATATATATATATATATATATATATATATATATATATATATATATATATATATATTGGGACAGACATTTTGTGACTTACATTTGAAACTGATGGACTACTGATGACATTTCTGGAACTGTGTAACAAAATGGACATTTATCCACTGAACAAGTATTTCTTTTCTGCCAGTAGCTTAAATGTTAAAAAAGTTACCTTGCAGTTTAGAACTGATTAACTGAAAGAAGATGTTAAAAAATGCATGCAGGGCCTGTGTGAAATTGTTGTCCCTGAAACATTAGGAGCCATCTTTTCCTACACTTTTGGGTGCTCTGGTCATCTGCAATGAGAGTCACGTTTCCAAATATCACTCTGTTATATACACTTTTTCATAAAAATGAAACATTTACCTGAGCAGCACTAGATTTAGACTATTTAATATCATTTCTGGAATGCATAAAAGCACGTACATCTTAAATTTAAGCAGGTATTTTCAGTAACGTCGCAACTCCAAAATATATACATTGCTTTGTTTTTCTGGTTCAGTCTATATCACACAAACACATATAAAAGTTTAGTAGGAAAAGTAATTAACATTTAATATGATAATAAAAATTAATTATGTTAATACGCTAGATAATATAAAAGTATCATCCCTCCAACAGTCATTGAGAGAGCATTACTAGTAATAACTTTATAGCAAATAAAACATTAAAATAAAGGGGCAGATGTAAGAAATACATTACTCATATAAAAACTATATTGCCAGCAGTTCTGATTATAGTTTATTTTTCTGTTGTACTGATGTGAAAAATCTGCACTGCAACGTTTTGTGTAAATCATCTAGGTAGTTCATGTTATTCATCTACAGATGCAAAAAAAACATCCAGCATAGGGTTTTGCTTGTGTAAGTATATGCAATTTATTACAATGACTAAACTATGGGATTAGGAAATTGAAAAATACACAAATCCAATTATAACAGCAATAAGGAGTTAAGTTAATGCTCAAGTTAAGTAAATCTTGGGAGCAATAGGTCATTCAGTTTTTTCTTGTGACACAAAAGACTGTTAATGGTTTGATTAACTTGAACAATAGAATAAGCCTTGATTATAATTCACTACATAGAAGACAGAGATATGTTTAATGCATTAATTAAGCAGATGTGCAAGATTTACAGAGATACCAGGCATGTCTATAAGTGACTTGAGTGAAGTCTGAATTCTGAAGTTTAAAGCAAAACAGTTCTTCATTTTATTTAGGAAGTTACAATGGATGGTACAGAACAAGAGGACCATAAGGCAACCTTTTAACATGCAGAAGGGCAGCTGATTCTGGTATCTCTCCCTCATGTATTTGGCATATGGTAAGCCTTAAAGAGTGTTACACACATGATAAAGGGACAAAAGGAAGCCAACAGTGATGAAAATAAATGGAATAAGATGAAAAGTGAGGGAACCGACAGCAGCTATATACATGTCACAAAAAAAAAAAAAAAAAAAAAAGAGCAGGACTGGTTATGAGCCTAGATGCATGAGAATTACCTAGTGCATTCCTCAGCTCATCCTGGAACAGCTGGATACTCATTCCACAGGATGAATTGTGGACAGTTGCTACGAGAGGCAGCTCTGGTCTTACTACCATCTGCTTTACTCAGATTGCTACCACCACCCCATCACCAGCTCAAATGGTTTAGACGACGAATGGAAAGAAGATGGAGGGAAAAATGTTCAACAGCATGCAGAGTACAATGAAATGGTACAGAAGGCATACATACCTGCTGTAGGGACATGAGATAACAAACAGTGTTTCACTGTTGCTTCCATAGTAAAGGATTTCTCCTCATACAGTTGTTCTGACCACTGTAGGTGTCTGTAAATAGCTCTTTACTATGCAGCATTCCTCTTTAATCTTTCCTCTCTCGACTCTGAACCCTTTGATTACAGTATAACAGAGTAGTATTAAGGAAAGACAGATAAGCTTTAGCCCTCATCTCTCACTAAATTTGTCAGCCCATGCAAACTAATGTTGTTTTTTTGATTTTGGCCAGCTTTCTGCTGACTTCAGGTTCCCACTACCCTATAATTCCTTCTTTCCCCAAGGCTGCTGTGGGGGGAGACAAACCCACCTTAACCCTTCTCTGGATGCATCCTGTATCCCTGGATGAGAAGACATCATTGTTATCTGGCTACACAAACCCTAGAAAGAGAAGCAGAGAAGCAGAGGCCATCATTATTCAGATAAACCATAGATCTGAAGTTGTTAGTCTTCTTCCTATTCATCACTGATGGGTTCGGTTCTAAGCCCCTGGAACCGAGTCGGCCTTATACCAAGATTGCATGCACCAAAAACTCTCGAGCTAAGCTGCTACCCACAATGCTCTTTGCTCAGTTACCCCAGATCTCGTTTGCCGCGCAGCCATATAGCAGCGTTTCACCGAGCTAAGTGCTTTTTTCAGATATATTTACAGGTTTGAAAAAGTTTTTTCTCCTTTTATAACTTGTTCTTATTCTTCTATATTGCTTCGGCTCTACCCACAGGTATTTCTCTCTTACCATTGTTGGTAATTTCTTTGTATTTCTAACTTTCTACCTTTACGGTATCTTGTTACCATTGTTGGTATTTGCATTCTTTCTCCTTCATTTCCTCTCTTTCCTCTCTCTTTCCCTTGTGTGTGAGAGTGTGTACTGTGATGTCTGAAAAGAAGGGAGCTACAGGGTTTAAACACTGCTCTTCTTGCAGTGGTAAACTACCGAATAGTGACCTCCATGAAGAATGTGTATATTGTTTGGGGGCTCCGCATTTGTTGGCGAAACCCCCGTGTGATATCTGTGCTTGTTTCACTCAGAGGACGCTGAATGAACATTGTAACAAACTTATTTTAAAGGGCCTACTTGCTTCGCCTTTTTTGGAGGCCATTTCTGTGATGGAGGTCTCACCCCCTCCTTCTTCAGGCAAGAAACGTCCTCGATCAGACCCCTCTTCACCGGCTGGTGATAGAGGTAAGGGTCACAAGCACAAGGCCCATAAGTCCTCTTCTGAACACTGTTCTGCCTCCTTGGTGCCGACTACCACATTGGCTCTGAGCTTGGCTCCAATTAATTTTATCGAGGTAGCCTCGTTGGCAGCCACCCCAGCACCAACAATAACAGGACCATCTTCGGCCTCGGTACTGACCAATGTATCAACTACTTTATCGGCACCGACTTCGCCCGTTTTGACACCTACCTCGGAACCGTTCCTGTCATCCACCCCTATAGTGACTTCTGCTCAAAGCCCATTCACGGCTCCGACCATACCTCTATTACCTGTTGCAAAATTGGAATCATCGGTGCCGTTCTGGGACAGACCACGGACCTGATACTCATCCAATGTGGACCCATTTGCCGGACAAGCCTGCAGCCCCTATTTGGACTGGCATGACTCTCTCTCAGGTGCTTCAGTGAGATCCACCAGAAGCCTTTCCGAATTGGATGTGGTGCACCTTTTTGATCAGCTGCTGACTGCTAGGGGAATCTCAAATCTGATTAGACCCTATCTCATTTCTGGCTTTGGGTCTATTTCTCCAGCAACCCTGGCTTTGGATCTATGTCTCCAGCAACCCCTACTTACTCTCCTCCCTTGGACCCTTCGGTTCCACGGCTCATCTATCCAACTTTTACTAGAGGAATTCCTTCCTTGGTGCCAACAACAACTCTGTCTGAGGCTCCGAGATCCCTATGGGTGCTGGTTCCATCGGAACCCACCCTTCCTCAATCTCATGCTTGGGGGGTGGACACCCCCAGTTCTGGTGTTGGTTCTGATGGTTGTGCCGGCCCGGACTTCGGATCAAAGGGTGTCTACCACTCTGAGCTTGATTGAGGCTCCATCCCTGGGGTTGGGCCGTCTGGAGCGGGGTGTGACCCCGGTTCCGATTTTGTCTTCTTCGGTTCTGAGCTCCCATTCCGCTTCGGGCGGGCCCACTTTCCGGGTGATGTAGAGGGCGCTTGCTGCCAGCAATCCTCCACAGTTGGTTATTCCCCCAGTTCCCTCTGAGCCGCAGCTGTCAAAGGCCACCCTCCCAGGACTCCGAAAGCGCAAGGCCCAGGAGACCCCTGTCCAGGGCATGTTCCCACTGAAGAACCCCCTCAGAAATGGGTGTGTAAGAGGAAACACACAGACTCCCCAGAGGAGTCCCTCACGGAGGATACAGACTACGATGATGGGGAAGGGTCCCCACGGTCACCCCCTGATGATGTCTCCTTCGGGGACATCATGGAAATCTTGAAACAGAGGGGTGATTGGAAGTCCTCAACCCCTTCCTCAGAGGAATCCGTATTACTGCAGGCCTTTCACTCTCGGCCCTCTACTTCTTGGGTGACCCCTCCTGCTGATGAGTTGATTAAACTCATCGTGCAATGGGTTTGGAAGAATCCCGACTTCATTGAGGCCACCCCCAGGAGATCAGACAAAGTACTCTCCCCTCCAGAGGATCAACCCCATTGGTCCAGAGGCTTGCCAGTGGACACAATGGTGGTGGTGGCTGCCATGATAAAGGACCTTGTTCACCCACCAAACAGAGAGCCCCGGGCAGTGGACAGGTTAGAGAAGTGAGTCTTTGCATCAGCGACCTTCGCGGTTAGGTCTCTGAACTTTCTGGCACATTTTACAAGGCTTCAGTGAGATCTTATCTCAGAACTCTCCGGAACCCTTGCAGGTCAAGTATCAGATGGAGCACAAGATAAAGTTGCTTCCCAACTTGCCACCCTAGAATCCATATCTAATTCCTCCATGAGGTTGCTGTCACACGCAGCCGAAGGAGCAGCTAGAGCTGTGGGTGCAGGCATAGTCATGAGACATCATGCCTGGATGCGCATCTGTGACCTCGGGGACTCCTTTGAGTCTTCCTTTCTAAATGCCCCTATCGAGCCTTCGGCTCTGTTTGGTACTAAGGTCAAGGATACACTAGCCAGGTGCAAGCAAGACGGGAAGACCTTGTCTGCCATTGGCCTACACTTTTCCAAGTCTCAGCATTCCTTCTCCGGGAATCAGAGGAGCGGGAAGATGTAGCACAAGAAGTCTCAAAGTCCTTTCCCAGACCCACATGATGAGGACTCCTCCAGAGGCACAGGGGGTTCCAATAATGAAAGACATCCCTTTCAGGGCAGAGGGGGTCCCTGGAACCAGGGCTCCAGAGATTCCTTCTCAGGTAGACCATATCAGCACTCCTGAGGCGCTGCCTGATTGCTTTCCTCTGGAAGCAGTCGGGGCACATTTTTCTCTGCACAAGCTGCCTGGCTATCAATTATGAACGATCTGTGGGTCCAGAGAATCCTTACCAGAGGCTACCATATTCCACTAATATCCTATCCAAGACCTCCGAAATCCCTTCCTGATGTTCCACCCAGTCAAAGGGAGGAGGCAGCTTCTGAAATACAAAAGCTACTTCAAAAATGAGCCATCCAGCAAGCCCCCTCAGATCAGTGCAGATCAGGGTTCTACTCAAGATTCTTTTTGGTGCCAAAGAAAATGGTACTGGAAGCCCAT
Organism: Protopterus annectens; assembly: GCF_019279795.1. Classification (NCBI taxonomy): domain Eukaryota; kingdom Metazoa; phylum Chordata; order Ceratodontiformes; family Protopteridae; genus Protopterus; species Protopterus annectens. Next base: position 1,525,596,943 of record NC_056733.1, read on the forward strand.
TCTGGATCTCAGTCAATTAGCCATATCAGTAGTTCAGACCAAATTCTGCATGGTCATGATTCAATCCATCCTCCTCATTCTGCAGGAGGGTGTGTGGATGTGCTCATTATATCTCCAGTATGTGTATTACCATATCAAGATGGACAAGCACTCCAGGAGCCTACTTCACTTCTGGTTGTGAGCCTATCACTATCAATTCACAGCCCTGCCTTTCGGTCTCCTGATGGCCCACAGAATGTTCACAAAATGTCTCAGAAGTCATCTGAGACTTCAGGGATTCCAGGTGTTTCCATATCTAGAATATTGGCTCCTCTCCGCCCCCACCAAGCGTCTTCAGGTCAGGGCCCTCCGCTACACATTGGCTCTAGCGGAGTCATTAGGCATCACCATACACTGGGAGAAATCAAACCTTCCACCTTCACAACAACTGGAATTCATAGGGGCAGTATTCAACATCCAGTAAATCCTAATCTCACTTCCTTCCCACAGGCTTTAGAGACTCAGGGCACAAGTTCAGGTGATACTCTGTCAAAACAAGGTGTCTGCAAGGGAGATTCTTCGAGCCTTGGGATCTATGGCTGCAGCCATCCCCATAGTTCCCTTAGCCAGACTACACATGAGATTACTACAATGGCTCCTTCAGGCCCAGTGGATACCCAATCTCCACCCCCTGAGCTCAAAGATCCTCATCACCAACATTTGCAAATAAGATCTTCTCTGGTGGATGAGTACAGATGAAAATCTTTGGTGTCGTCCCTTCCAGGTTCCACAGCCCAGTGCCATAGTGACCACAGATGCTTCCCCGATGGGGTTGGGGGCCACTTACAAGGAAAATCAGTCCAAGGCACGTGGACTGATGTAGAGGTCAATTTGCATATCAATGTCCTGGAGTTAAGAGCGGTGCTGTTGGTGTTGCAAGCTTTTCATCCGCTCCGTCCGTCCGGAATGATTGCTGTCCAGTTGAACAACATGTCCGTGGTCTGGTACTTAAACAAACAGGGAGGGACCAAGTCTTACCCCCTTTGACGTGAAGCCATGAGAATCTGGCAGTGGACAATAGCTTCCAGCCACTTACTGATCGCAACGCATATTCCGGGGAGCTCCAACATGATTGTGGATAGACTGAGCAGATACATCCTTCATCCTCACGAGTGTCTCTCAACTCGAGTGTGGCGATGGAAATTTTCAGCCGCTTGGGCCAGCCATGCTGTGACCTTTTCACCTCTCCTTCAAATACAAAATGCAGCAGCTACTTTGCACTCTTTCCCCCTCTCGGGGAGTCACCAAGAGATGCTCTAGTCCACGATTGGCCCACAGGTCTTCTTTATGCTTACCCTCTGATTCCCCTTGTTCTACGGAAGGCCATTTGGTTGAGAAGCAAACTTATCCTCATCGCTCCATTCTGGCCTCGCCAAGTGTGGCTCCCCTTCCTTCGACATCATCTGTTACAACCTCCTTGGATCCTAGACACTCGTCAAGACCTAATTTCTCACCCACAAGGGCTGACTCCCACGAATCTGTCCACCCTCCAGCTGACAGCTTGGTTTCTCCACTTCCATTAGTTGCCAGGCAGGAAACCCTTTCTTCACCTGTCCAGGATATTATTTTGGTTTCTCATAAACCATCCACCAGAACACTTTACAGGGATAAATGGAAAAGATTCTCTATTTGGTCACGTAATCAGGAGCTAGATCCGTTCTCAGCCCCCGTAGCCACTATTCTTCATTATTTGGATGAGCTGTTCAACAAAGGGGCCTCGGCTTCTACCATTTGAGTTCATCTAGCAGCTATTTCCAACTTCCATAATGGGTCTGAAGGAGTACCACTTATCTCCTTTCATCTTTGCAAGACCTTCCTCAAGGGTATTTTTCACAGCAGGCCTCCCATTAGACAGCCAGTGGAGGCATGGAATTTGTCCTGGGTTTTGCAGGCTCTCTCCCTGCTACCGTTTGAGCTGGCTGCCACCTGTGATCTAAAATTCTTATCATGGAAATCCTTATTCCTGGTGGCTATAACTTCAGCAAGATGAATTTCTGAATTACAAGCATTTTGTATCAAGAGCCCTTATCTGATCTTTCATAAGGACAGAGTATCACTTCGAACCAACCCATCATTTCTCCCCAAAGTGGTTTCTGACTTTTCAATTAACCAGTCCATCGAACTCCCTGTGTTTTTCCCAAATTACTCTAACAAGGGAGAATACTGCCTTCATTCCCTGGATGTTCATAGACAATTGCACTTTTATCTGGACAGAACTAAATCATTTTGCAAGTCAGACCAGCTTTTCATTTTATTTGCGGGCACTAGAATGGGAGGTGCAATATCAAAGGCTACTTTGTCTAAATGGCTCAGGGATTGCATTGCCTTCACATATTTTCTTAATGAGGGATCTAAGCCTGGCCAGATCAAAGCTCACTCAACTAGGACTATTGCAGCATCTGTTGCCTTCCACTCTAGGGCCTCCATGGATGACATTTGTGCAGCTGCCATTTAGGCTAAACCCCACACTTTTATCAAGCATTACAAATTGGATCTGATCTCCAGGGGAAGAGTGGCCTTTGGTTCAATGGTTCTCAGGAATGTTCTTTCATAAGGGCCACCCAGGTTCTCCAAGTAGCTGGGGACTCAGTCCCATCAGTGATGAATAGGAAGAAGATTAATAACTTCAGATAAAGAAGTTATGTCTTACCATAACGTTCCACCTGTGTTGTTGATCTTCTTCCAGCCATCACACCCTCCCACCGACCCCCTCCTAAGGTTCCTGGCGGATCTTCTGGATCTTTGTGGTGTATTAGGGTTTCTGCGCAGAGATGGCCTCTGACTTATTCTTTCTCTATATGATGCATGCAAACACGATCTGAGGTAACTGAGCAAAGGGCATTGTGGGTAGCAGCTTAGCTTGAGAGTTTTTGGTGCATGCAAGCTTGGTATAAGTCCGGCTCAGTTCCGAGGGCTCAGAAATGAACCCTTCAGTGATGAATGGAAGACGATCAACAACTCAGTTGGAACTTTATGGTAAGACATAACTTCTTTTTTCCTTGACTGGCTTTGCACCCTACATGCTGAATGTACTTAGGATTGGAGGCCATTGCTTGCAATTAGGCATGACCTAGGAGAATCTCCACACTCACTACAATTTAAGTTGAGACAATTGCCTAAACCTTTTCACATACCTGGTCGCACAACTTACAGTCTGCAATCCAGTCTCTACTGGGGTGCAATAAATGGCACTCACTAACAGCACGTGACATTGATCTCTTCTGTTACACAGTGACAAGCAGTCCCAGACTCGTCATTCTGCAACACCCCCCCACACCAGCTATAGCAAGTGCACAAACAACTATCTAATCTGGGTCACCTGGATTGTACACAGGGCTTTATCCCTCTATGCCAATGGAGGTGACCCAGAACATTATTTTATCTACAGCAGGAATGCTTCACACAGCATGTATTATGTCTTTGTTGCTATTATGTTCTTTATGCATGTAGCTGTTATAATATTTCTTTTGTATTTGTCTATATTACCATATTTCACATTATAAAAATAAACCTGCTTGAATTGGTTCTTATTGTATATCTTATTTGCCTTTGTGTCTGTGTCATGGCCGAAAAGGGTCATTTGTCCATCCCACATATTCTGTTACTAAATTATAAATACATTTTGAAATATTTGCTCAAACACTCCGAATGCAGAAAACTCTCTCTCCTGCATTACAATAACTGAATGGCAAGCATCAGCAGACCTTGAACCTGATATTATTATAAAACCTCTTGTAAGACATTCTGGAATATAAGACCATATGCCTTATCTAGGTCCACAAAAACACTTGTGACCCTTTCAATATCCATGACTAGGACAGACTAGGTATTGCTCTTGAATCACAGTCTGGACTATCAGATGAACTTTCTTTTCTAGCTGTCTGGGCACCCTGGAATAGACATTACCATGGAGGTAGATAAGCCTGATCTATCTATATATGTAATGAACCCTTTTGTCCATCTTTTAGAATATTGCAACCACCACCCCTATTTGCCAATGCAGAACTACTGCCTTTGCTTATGTAACACTGAAAAGGGCATTGGCCTCAACACTCCAACAATGCCCAGCATCTTGGCCATTTCTGTCTAGCTGTCATCTCCTCCTATAGCCTTACCAGAGTAGAAATGTCTCTTACTTAAATGATCTCATTTGCAAACATGGATCCAGTTATGCCATCTGCTTCTCCCACTGTCTCTTCAGAGGACATCATTGTCCACTGAATTCAAAAATTCCTGAAAATGTCCCTTTTGCTTCTTGACAATGTCCCCAGATGAGGTCAGTATTACTAAATCTCTTTCTGAGAAGAGTTTGGACAGTGTTCTGCCACTCATTTCCCGAATTCTCAGATGGTTTGCTAGAAACCCTTTGAAAGTATCTGAAAGTCATTCTTCGTGACATTGCCAAACTCTTCCCATACCTCCATTTTAACTACTGTAACTGCTTCAGCTGCTGGCTTCCTGGTTTGTTACTCTACCTGTCAGTCACATCTGAAGGCGTCTCTGCCAGCACTGTATGCATATGTGTATGCATGCATATTCCCATTATGTATGTATGCATATATGTAGGCAAATATATATTTATTTATTTTATTTTATTTAAGTATTTCTAGACTTCCTGGTCAAGGCCCATTTTCAGAGGGTATGCACGAAAAATAACAATTAGGCTCTTTTGAAGTTCCCTGTTTAAAATCCGCCTCTGGGCGTTTTTTTCTGGCTATACTACTCAGACAAGCTGCTCGTGGTCTTGCAGAGTGGTCCTAGCTACAGAGAACTCAAAAAAGCAACTACTTTCTGGATTTAAGTATCTTTGCTATTTTTTTACTTGGAATAGCTTCTCTAGCTTACCCTAAACAAGCTTAAACTGTTTTTTAGCTGTTTGCTGCATTATTTTAATATCTGCACTTAAAGTTACATTTTAGTCGAATTTGATCGAAAGTTTGTTTGTTTGTTTGTTTAATTTAACTGTTGAGGCTGCCCACTAAAGTGTGCTAACCTGTGTAACTGATTTATTACTGTCTCTGCATTTTCTGTGTGTTTCTATCTAAAAACAAAAAAAAAACAAAAAAATAATCCTTGTTTTCCTGCCTCTCCTCGACTAGTTTAGGCCAGTTTACAGGCATTGCTGTATTCTGGGCTGTGGTGTAGTTCCTGTGTCGTCCATTACCTTACTTGGATAGAGGGAAGTTTCTTTGCTCACCAGTGGGAGTGGGGAGCCTTGAGCAGCCTACCTGTCCCTGTAGGAAGTGACCTCAGCACAAGAGCTGTAGTAATTGGTTGTTTTGGACCATTTCTAGCTCTTTTGAAGTTCCCTGTTTAAAATCCGCCTCTGGGCGTTTTTTCAGGCTATACTACTCAGACAAGCTCCTCGTGGTCCTGCAGAGCGGTCCTAGCTACAGAGAACTCAGAAAAGTGACTACTTTCTGGATTTAAGTATCTTTGCTATTTTTTTTTACTTGGAATAGCTTCTCTAGCTTACCCTAAACAAGCTTAAACTGTTTTTTTAGCTGTTTGTTGCATTATTTTAATATCTGCACTTAAAGTTACATTTTAGTCGAATTTGATTGAAAGTTTATTTGTTTGTTTGCTCAATTTAACTGTTGAGGCTGCCCACTAAAGTGTGCTAGCCTGTGTAACTGATTTATTACTGTCTCTGCATTTTCTGTGTGTTTCTATCAAAAAACAAAAAAAACAAAAAAATAATCCTTGTTTTCCCGCCTCTCCTTGACTAGTTTAGACCAGTTTACAGGCATTGCTGTATTCTGGGCTGCGGTGTAGTTCCTGTGTTGTCCATTACCTTACTTGGATAGAAGGAAGTTTCTTTGCTCACCAGTGGGAGTGGGGAGCCTTGAACAGCCTACCTGTCCCTGTAGGAAGTGACCTCAGCACAAGAGCTGTAGTAATTGGTTGTTTTGGACCATTTCTAGCTCTTTTGAAATTCCCTGTTTAAAATCCGCGTTTGCACGGCTTTGCGTGGTTGTGCGCAGGTTAAACTTCTTCTGGCTCCGCCAAGTCTGCTGTTCAAATTTTCCCTTAAGGAAGCTCTACTCTTAGTATAATCAGACTAGTCGCTATATTATAAGCCTAGCACTTGTTCTCAAAACTTCTCTACTAAGTAAGCACTCTCGTACTAAGTAAGCACTACATCCACCTACCACCCCTGTGAATATCCACTTCCCTTAAAGGTACAGCACTCCCTTATACTGTTCTAGCATGTCGAGTGGTAGATTTCTGGCGTCCACTCCAGTTCAGCTGGTAAATCTGGGTATCTTGAGACAATGCTACAATTGTCTCATGTACACAGACAACCCTCTCCTCCTCCCAACAAACACAAATACATGTGAGAGATGCAACTATATAGCCAAACTGGAGGCTGAACTCTCTCAACTCAGGGTTGGCATGACCAGACAGGAGGAGATGGTAACCACACACACAACAAACCCAGTCCCACATAGACCTACCACAACTGCAAACCAAACACATAAAAACACAAAGACATACTCGGAGGCTCTAATAAAAAACTTACCAAAACAACAGAGGCTCCCAAAGCAGACATCCAAAAACCCACCACCTCAAAACAAAACACATGCAACACATACTTCAATAAATCAGTGTATCAATCAATCACAGCCCTTAAGGCCAAACACCATGCCTGATACACTAGTAATAGGTGACTCTATAGTAAGACACACTGATGTCCCACTTACCAGGCTGAACAAGGAGAGAGTGACTGTGAGCTGCCTATCGGGAGCTAGGATCTGCCACATAACACACGCACTCAGGTCACTCCAAAGCAAGTACAAATATGACTCCGTCATTGTCCATGCTGGCGTGAATGACCTGAGATGTACCTCCCTGGACTACATGAAAAGAGACATAGAGGAGCTCTCTGATTATATAGCCCAGGCTGGTATGACTCTGACCCTGAGCAGCATCTTGCCCTCACCAAGAATGATGCCACAATACAAAGACAAGATGATCAGCTTTAATAATTGGCTCAAGTACTGGTGTCATTCTAAGGGGATCCAATGTCTGTATGCCTGGGATGACATGTTGGACAAGCCACGCTGCTTCGCAAGGGACGGCTTGCACCTGTCACCACTGGGCTTCCGGATATTGGCTAAGGCTCTTGCCACCCCATAGTGCCTTTTTAGGCAAGGCTCAAAAGACAAACCCACCTCCTTAGAAAACAAAAATGGAAAAAAACTAAGGGTAATGCTGCTCAACGCCAGAAGTCTAAATCTCAAGATGCAGGCTCTCAATGCACTCCTCAGCATGGAGAACATCGACGTCTGTGCAGTAACTGAAACCTGGTTCAAGGCTCCTGAGAGCACCCCAGCACTACCAGGCTATACCTCGTATCATGCTTTTCGGCCCCAAAACCCGGGCCGAACCACAAAGGGAGGGGGAGTGTCCATATTCATCAAGGACACCCACATCTCCAGGTTAGTAGCAACACATGAAGCATCGGAGACCATACAGGTGCAACTAACCATAGGCAAAACTGCTATACAACTGGTAGCATGTTACAGACCACCCTCCCAATCTCAGGAACCCCACTCAGCCTTCCTGAAGACATTGGAGGATATGAATGTATCACAAAATACCATCATACTGGGAGATTTCAACTACCCAAACATAGATCGGGTACATTATTCTAGCCCTAACACCCTAGCCCAAAGGTTCCTAGAATTCATAAATTCAAATGCACTGGAACAACTAGTCACCTCTCCCACTAGGGGAGATAATATACTAGACCTGATCATCACAAACATGGGGACAAAATGCTCCACACCGGAGGTATACCCCTCACTAGTGAGATCTGACCACAAACTAATCGCCATGGATATACATATCCCACCTCCACCCCCAGCACAAAAGATCACAGTGAAAAACTTCTCAAAAGCAGACTTCACTCTTCTTAAGACTGAGATGGTATCCTTTAAGCCCACTGGGCCAGTGGATACCACATCCCACAATGCCGAATCCTTCACAAATGCTTTCTATAGACATCTCCAAGAATGCATGGATCATGCAATCCCAAATAAATCCAAGTCCCTCTCCACCAAAGGCAAGCATCCTGTCTGGTGGACCTCAGCCATTAACAAATTGTATAACAAAAGAAGGAAGCTACTGCATGACAGAGCAAAATCCCATAAAGGGAAGACATCTCTGATCAACACTAGCAGAAAACTACATTCTCTCATAAAAACTTCCAAGGCCAACTTTAAGAGAAAAATCGCTAAGGACACTAAAGATAACTACAAAGCCTTCTTCAGCTATGTTAGAAACCTGGGCGGAAACCCTCAGATATGCTCAGAGTTAGTTCACAACAACAAAAAATACACTGAACCCACAGATATTGCCAACATTCTGGCTGACAGGTTCAGTGCAAATTTCTCCCCTCCCTCACCCCCAAAAGAAGAAATACTTATCCCAGCTGAATGTAATCTCCCTGTCATCTCAGATGTCCAAGTGAGAGCCGCCCTCAACAAAGCTAAAAAACACAGCATCAATGGGACCTGACGGTATGCCGGATTGCGTGCTACGTGAATTCCAAGAGGAGCTAAACCCGCACATAAAAATGCTATTTAACCTTAGCCTTACTACAGGATATGTACCTGAACACTGGCGTACAGCAACAGTGGTCCCACTCCACAAAGGGGGTACCTCTACAGACCCTGGGAACTACTGCCCCATAAGCTTAACCAGCCTGGTCTGCAAAGCTATGGAAAGAATCATTATGGAACTCATAAACAGAGACATTGGGGACCTACAGACACTTGACCCCACCCAGTTCGGCTTTGTAAAGGGCAGATCCTGCCTTTTGAACCTGGTTGACTTTTTCAAAACAGTCACTAGTGCCATTGATGAGGGCAAAGCAGTCCATACAGCCTACCTGGACTTGGCTAAGGCCTTCGACACAATACCCCACTCAGGCATCATAGATAAGCTCAACAGCTTAAACGTAAACCCTTATGTCACTAGATGGGTTGCAAACTGGCTAAAGGACAGAACCCATAAAGTTAAATTCGCTGGAGCAATGTCAGACTCAAAGCCAGTCACAAGTGGTGTCCCACAGGGATCTGTCCTGGGACCCCTCTTGTTTGGCATTTATTTCTCAGATGTTAAAGCAAACATGGGAGGGTTGTGGCTGACAAAGTTCGCAGATGACTGCAAACTAGGCGCCATAGTCGATACACCAGCGGACACATTCATCCTACAAAACGGCCTCACAGAAACGGACAACTGCTGCCGGAGTCATGGCCTTAAACTAAATGCCAAAAAATGTATAATCATCCCGTTTGGGAAAAACAAAGTACCCACAAATTATCACATAGACAGCAACCCACTGAGTACGGAAAAAGTAATCAGAGACCTAGGGACCCAAGTCGACAGCGACCTCTCATTTGACACCCACGTTGCCAAAATGGTTAGAAAAACATTCTACCTTGCACACCTTATCATGAAGGGATTCACATCCAGATCCAAGGATGTCATTGAACCCCTATACTCCTCCCTCATCAGACCCATGACTGAGTACAATGCCCCATTTGGTATGTACCTCACCCGGCATTTGCAACAGCTGGAGAGACCACAAAAGTACCTCACCAAGAGGATCAAGGATCTCCAACATATGTCTTATTCTGCCAGACTAAAGAAACTCCAGCTCTATTCAGTAGCATACCACCTGCTCAGAGGTGATCTCTGCCTGATGTACAAGGCCATGTCCAATCAGGATCTGATGGACATGCTCCACCTCAAAAAATCCAAATCCATCAGGACCACGAGAGCTAAAGACGTAAACCTCGGCACAAGTATGAATAGGACATGCTGGAGGGATAGATTCATAACCCAGAGGCTTCCCATGCTCTGGAACAAGATCCCAGTTCATGTTAGGCAGAGCCCCTCACTGACTCTCTTCAAGAGAAATCTTGATGAGTGGATGGGAGATCGTAAGTTTACCCCAGGGGGTCACATCTGTGTCACTACTAGACAGGGGCACAGTAAACTAATTCTATTATATAAGGGGACCTTCACTGTGTCACTACTAGTCAGAGGCACAGTATTCTAAATCTATTCTGTGCATTTTTTGTACCATTTCATGGGGTGGCGAAAGCCACATCACTATGGCTAGGCTTACAAATGCCCCAGGGCAGATAGCCTAGTACTAAACTATGAAACTATGAAACAAATGGCAAGAGCAATTAATAAATAAATAATTTCCTGTATTCAAAAAAGGAGTATGCAAGATTTTGTGAAGGACAGGTTCTCTCCTGAACCTAGTAAGCTTCTTTGAAAAAGTTATAGAGGTTGCAGACAGTGGTCATTCTGTGCATACCTCTCAGGTGTACAGATTTTCCCAGAATGTCCAGATTTTTGCCTCATAGTTAGTGTCCGCTTCTCATAAATTTGTGTTTTCTGGCAAATCATTGTGGGTTAAAGTCAGGAAATAATAGACATTTGAGTTTCAGACTTCATAACCTTCAGAAAATTCATGCTAATGCACAACCTGTTATTCTATCAATTTTCTAAATTTGCAAGAGCAAGGTTTAAAAAGTGTCCCTATTTTGGGGCCTTTGCCCCCTCCCATTATTGATGGCTTTGTCCAGATTTCTTGCACTAAGAGGTTGAGATGTATGATTCTGTGCATGCTGCTTTTCTTGACCTGTTCAAGAATTCACTATGCTGGCATTAGTGAAAAAATAAAGAAGCTTAATGTAAATCCCTAAATTGTCTCCTGGATTGCAAATTGGCTATCCAACAGATCCTAGGTTGTGAAAGTTGCTGGTTTTCTCTCTCTGAACGTAAATTTGTAACTAGTGGTATGGCACTTGGATCAGTTCTGGGTTCTCTCATGTTTGACACTTATTTTGTAGATCTCCAAGCCAATATCCCAGAAGTATGGTTGTCTAAGTTGCTATTGATGGCAAATTGGGCACTGTTATCTGCCCATCCACTGAAACAAAGCAGCTTCAGCAATAGCAGGAATATGTACATACACAGTATATCAAACATTGTGTCAAATTAAATGACAAAAAGTGCAGCATAGTCATGTTTGGCAGAAAGGTTGCTCCTACCACATGAATTATCTCCCACCACTTATATTATAAGTGGTTCTCCTCTTCAAATAGATAAGGTCATAAGAGGCCTAAGTAGATATGTGGATAGCTGTCTCTCTCTCTCTCTCTCTCTCTCTCTCTCTCTCTCTCTCATTTCATCATCATGTTTTCCATCACAGTCAGGAAGTTATTTTATCTGGCCCAGTTAATTTCCAAGGAAATATATTCTAGATTCAAATATGTCATCCCACCACTGTACTTTCTTTTTATTATGCCCATCGTTGAATACAGTGTCCCATTTGGTATATAGAAATCCAAGCATATCGCTCAACTGGAAAGGCCTTAGAGATTTCTAACTAGGACAATTAAAGGTCTTAAATCCTTCTACCACCTGATAGATTAGCATGGCTCTCCTTATACTCAGGTGTCTACAGGTTGCTCTGAGGTGGCCTGTGTCTCACTTTTCAAGCCATAAAAGACCCAGTCCTATGTGAACCTAGTGGCTCTTCAAACATCTGCACCTAAATCTACAACAACAAATAAAAAGACTCGCTGTAGAGGTAGGTTCCTAACTCAATGTATTTTTAGCCTATGGAATAAGTTACCACTATAGGTCAAACATAGTACCTTTCTGGCTACCTTTAAGTCTAGTCTTGATGACTGGATGTGTAGACACAGATTTACACCAAGGTCATTATTTGGGATGTAAACATTAAGGGATTAAAAGGCTGGCAAAAACTTTCAAGTTTCTCTGTTTAAAGGTATATTTGAATATGCATCTTATGGTTCCTGTGATTGCTGCATACTATGCTACTAATTTCTGGCAACACAGGTAGAGGTATGGGGTATGTGGTGTGTGTGTATTTCTGTGTATAAATGTGTTTGTTTGAATGTGTGTATTGTGTGTGGTAGAATGAATGAGGGGGGAGGTACCTGTGTGAACATAATGCATCGGTTGCCTCTGTTAACTACTGCAAGAAAGTGCTGATCTGTACTTGGGGTAGTTAAAAGAGATTCAAAGACATGCAAACTATTGGGGATAACATGCAAGTACTGCATTGTATAAACAGGCCTTTTTTACAACAGCCCTTAACATGAGAGGTGGGTTTATTTCTGAATCCCTAAAGATATGTCATATAAAATGAAATTAATACAAAATGAAAAATATACAATGGTAGTACAACATGAAGAGAATTATACTTAGACATTTTCTAGAATGAATACTGCGGTAGTGGTGCCGCGGTAGCATTGTCGGCTCACAGTAAGACGTTGTCCTGTTCAATTCCCAGTTAGAGCATCTTCTGTGTGGAGACATGCGTGAATGGGTGTGCCTTCGTTGAAGGTTGTGCATCAGGGCTGGCAACTCGGCACGTAAAAATCCACTGCCAATCATTAGCGGACCGGAGTTCCGCTGTGGCGACCCCTAACTGGGAAAAGCCGAAAGACACAACAAAAATGCAGTTTGGATGAATAGATGTGGAATCACAAATTTACAACTTGGGTAGCACCTATGTCCCTTATGGACAGGAGCAATCTGTAAGATACTAAAGGTATAGGCACAAACCCATGCTATCCTCTTGCCCCTAAAGGTCATAAATTGGGTAAAATAGGGTTATATGGGTAGACTTGTAAGATCTGTTAAGCCATTAGCCTAGCAATCTCATATGAATCTATGAAGCTATTACCCAATGCATGAGACCATGGGTAGTGTTCATAGTTATTACACAAATGTATAAAATCTATTGGACCTGTACATGCATTTCCTCAGCAAAGGCATGATTCATAGATGCAAGGTAGACTAACGTGCAATGGCAGCAAAAACGTATAAGTAAATGAAGTCATAATGAGATGTAAATGAGAAATGATGTAAAATAGCATTTGCTAATAAGGCCTTCTCTTGTCTATTTGGGATGTGATTTATAGTCAGAATTTCACATGTTTCCACTCTATCCACAGATTCATTATAAAAGGCAGAGTCACACCTTTTCTATCTCCTTTGCAATCTGCAATAATGGTGGAACTTCATGCTACCCTTGCTATTTCCTGGTGTGAGATGCTTGTCTTGCAAAGCCAAAACCAATTGCACCAAGCCACACTCAGTGGCTAAGAAGGTGGAGATAAAGGTAGAGAATAAATCACTATAATTTTGACAATTAGGGGATACTTGATAGGATCAGAATGAACAGGGATACTCTAAGAATCTGTAGGAGCAGCCCAGCCTGATGACTCACAGGTTTGAAAACAATAACCCTCTGCCAATCGAGGGATGTCTGCACAGGGTTGGGCTGTTAGCACCACTCCTGTAGGTACCCTGGCACATGGCAGCCTGGCAAATGTCACTGACTGTGGGCTTTAGGACTTGGTTGAGGACATGGCAGAGCAGGTAACAGCCAAACACATTCAGCCAGGCCAGGATTCTCTTCAGCGAGTAGAAGACTCACTTCCCCAGTTGGCACCTAATACCTTAAAATTACAGGTTCCTGCCCCCTCAACGTCAGGGAACTCCACTGCAACACAATCGGCAAATGTTTGAGGTCTTGTGGACTGCGGACTGTTTTTGAGCTGGACTCTTCACCCCCTCCTTCTCTTATCCTTGCTACTATACCCTCTTACCTACTTCCCACCCACACTACCATCTCATATAAAACAATTTGAAAAATAAGGCGGTCTATCCCTTAACAAAAGCATAGTACCCATCCCCTCCCTCCTCCTCCAGCACCATCATCATGTTTTCTTTCTAGTTGTGCTTTGATATGTCTTCTCTTTTTCAGTCTTTCCTGTCTCCACCTTGTCATTCTTTTAAGAAACCAGTCAGGGTGTCCACATAATGATACTTCTATATAAAACATAGTAACCCCTTTATTTTTTAAATACCGATAATGAAAGCTGTGTTGTCCTCAGCTTGCCTTGAGTCTCTCAAGTGTGACTGCACATAGCCATGTTTATCTTCAGTGTTGGAGTATCTACAAAATCATACAGAGCCTAAGGCTTTCACGTAGCTCTTCACACCTACTTGATGATTAACTTAAGCTATTTTACACCTTTCCTGTAAGTGGGCGTGAATCTTCAAACAGCTTTGCATTTACTTTGAATAATCTGTGCTTACTACATTTACATATAGGCATAGTTGCACTCTTCACAAATAACTGCTACACAAGTGAGAGATAAGGGACGATGAATACCACCCTTTATCTCTTAAACTATGGTACAAACAGCTTATACCTTCTCAAATGTGATGCCACAATTCCGGCACAAAATGATTGCGTATTAAAAAAAAAATGAACATTTTTATATTATAAAGTGATAGTTTAGGAAATCTGGGGAAAAGTGAGAACATTTTCAACATTAATGGTATGCTTTTAATCTTGAAAATGAAAAGTCATAAGTTTCACATTTTTTCAATTTGCATTTTTTTTCTCAAATCAACAAAAATTTTGAGCTAAGAAAATACATATTGTATGACTCAAAGTCACACTGAACTGCAAAACTTCACATCATACTTTCATAAAGTCATAATGCAGGTTTTTGAAATATCAGTTTGACATTTTCATGAAGATAAATTGATAAAATCCAAAATTATTAACTCAACTGTGTATGATATGAGACATCTTGCTGCTCTGAAAATATTATTTTAATGTAAATTCACCTTTTCAAGAAACTAACAATCATTATTTCCAGCGCCATGACAATCTTATCCAGTTACTTGTCTTACTTTACATTCTTTCTACTTGTCGTTGCATTAAATATGATTTTTCATTCAATAGGTACACTCACTTTTTAATCAAAATCCGAAGATATTTCATCTTTTCTTTATCATTACATGTTTTGAAATGCTGGGGCTAAACATTTGGAAATCACTATTATGAATAGGCATTTCTTTTAACAAATGCAGCCTTTTAAATTTTACAGTTATAAATACCAAAACTACTATATTCCTATACAGCTCACCATTACAGAAATAAATGCCTGCCATGTTGCAGTTTTGTACTAGCAAGGCAAAATGCCACTGAGCAGAACGCAAGTGAATGTCAACATTGATAAATACATGTTTTCATTTATTATTTAGTACAGTGTGGAGCAATGAAGCTGACAGTCTACTGACTACAGAAATGAAATCTGTCGTAACTAGCAATTTCAAGTTCCTAGTTAGAGGTGCATCAGAGGTGGATCTTATCAGCTGAAAAGTCAGAAGTAGTTAACAGTAACAGCTGTGACTTTTGCAACCTGTAGCTAAATGTATTCCTGCAAATTTTATCTCCTACAGCGTTTAATCTCCTAGGGCTAGATAGCACAGGCATGACATACATAGCCCCAGAACCATGGAGGCCCAAAAGATTCTGATGTAAGACAAATAATTCCACATGCAATAGCAAGTCACTTGACTGTTATATGTTAAGAAAACTTAAATGGAAAAACTAAAGAAAGACGCTGTCATTTTATCTCCCCATGCAGACAGTCTGCTTTACTTCATGGATGATGCTACAGATGACAGATGGACTGATTGTTTTACCTAGGATTATCTATCTCAAGACATCTATGGGTAATAACGTCATCAAACAGTAGGGGTAGATATTTTCAAGAAGCTTGTCAGCCTTTGGTTAAAGTACAGATTATATATCTAGGTAATGGACTTTTTTCCTTACGAAATAACAGTCACTTCATGTGTTTTCTTTATCTTTAAGCTAGAAAGAAGGCCATTGCTAGCCAATGAGATATGAGCATCCTTTGATAGTACATAATATTTATTAAGTTTTGACAGCCAAGTAGGTGCAGAAAAATTATGCATCTCTTACACAGTGGATGATTCAGAAGAACAAGTATGTTAATTGACTTCCTCAGATAATGGGGTCTTGTGGTTTAAAGCCCAGCATTTTAACAACAACATCCTAATACCTATTATAATCTCACCATTAGGAGTCTTGATTATACATACATTATTTTAACGCCAGATTTTATAAGAGGCCACTAAATACAGTTACTAGTACACAATGATTCCTTTTTTCCTTAGTTTTACTCTTAACCTCTTATTGATTGCATGTTGAATGAAACTTGCAAAGAAAGTTCTATTAATATTACACACACACATACACACACACATTTTTTAAATACAGCACTGCTTTATTTATTTTTTAGATAAACTTCAAGAACATTTGTTATTCTGAACTTTGCTGATGTCAATATGCAAGCAGTTTTACCTTACTGGAACATTTAGATGTAATTTAGAATCTGGAGTGCTCCTATTACTCCAAGGTACAGCAGTATTGGAGGTATAGACAGTATATAATTATGAATTCATAACCACTTGCTGACAGTAATTTCAGTGAGTAGCATAGCTCTGAACTGATATAAAGAACCTCACTTTCAATGATAAACATGCACATTATCCCCAATGTTCCAGGGGAGACCCCCACAGCCACCATCTTATATTTACTATGCTGTCATCTAACAGTTGGGAAAGGGAAACCTCAATGATTGCCGAATAAGATTTACAGTGATATTCCTTTACAGTAATGACACTTACATAAACAACAGTCATACAGTCACCTGAGTCCCTTAACTGAGGTATGGGAGCTATGGCTCTCCCTGTAAAGGGATAGCAGTGTGAAGCCCTGTCCCTGCAGACATATTGTATTGGCATCACAGCATGTTTACTGCTTCACTTTATGTCTCTGATAATTGCACTTTACCTGCTTATGTCTCTGATAATTGTGCTTTACCTGCTTTATTTTGCATGCAAGAATGGTGCACATTTTTAGATCTTGCATTTCCATTAGGTGGCTGACCCTCATGAACAGACCAGAAACCTTAGATATCTCCTTACCAGTTATGACAGTTTGATGTGACATCAGAAACATACTCTTAATTTGGAGATGGCAGAGGTGTGTGTGTGTGTGTGTGTGTGTGTGTGTGTGTGTGTGTGTGTGTATGTGAATCCTTACATAGGAGGTTAAAACATATCATATTTCAAATATTTAAGGAGCATGTTTAACTATTTAGAATGCATGTGCAGTTGAGTAATGAGATATTATTTTTTGGCACTAGATGCTTTGGAGTGCATTGGACTTTGACAATTTTCATTAGGGAAATGTAATACTTAGAAGCAAAAAAACAAACGGCATTGGTAATTATTGCATGTATAGCTGTCATCTTCAGCATTATGATCTTAGTGGAGGAAGCATTATGGCAATCTTTGTTTTCAAATCCCAGAGAATATAGTTTGCTTCCTTATTAACCTTTAATGAGCTAGCAAATGCCACTTTATTAAAATATACCACCAGATCAAAATCAGTTATATGACCAGACTATCTCTATTACAGAAAAACTGAGGCCACTGATTATGGAATGCTATATGTAAAACAGGGACCACTGATTCCCAGCCTCTGCAACTTTGATAAAAACCTGCACTATGTGAAAATGACTCTAAATGTTATATGGTGCTTTAGGCTTCAAAACTACATCCATGGTCACCACAGAAACATTTACAGTAAGTCTGCTGTGTCTGATACATGCTATTTTCCCTTTCTTATTCATAACTTTTCTGTAAAAGTTATTTTTCATACTTTATAAGATAAAGTTAGTTTTTCATCCGGTATATTTATGAAAGTTGTTCTTCCATCCTGTGGCTCTTTTTACCCTAAAAGGATTAAACTTTAGAACATTTATCATTTTATGTTTAATTTGTTCTCTGGAAATGTCTTCTGTCACACTTCATGGAAATGACTTTATGACTACAAGTGCTGTCTGCATATCTTTGAGTTACTGTAATGATCTTCTATTCCTTTCTGTTTTGTTTTGGTTGCTTTTCTAACCCCCATTGATTCTATTGTTAGAAATTCACAACATACCTCTCAGCTTCTGAGCTTTCAAAAATCATAATACTGGCCTTTAGAAATCATAACACTTTTTTATAAATAGAAAATCTTTAGCTACTAGATTCCATATAATTAGTGATAAGGAATCTTTGTATGGTTTTACTTCATTTATTTAATACACTTGAAAGTACAGTTGTGTAAAATCTGACCATAACGGTAGATGTCCTTGCCTTCACCACTGCAGTATTCATTACTATATGGGATCCCCTGCCATGAAGCCCCTCATCCTGACAGTCTACCAAAATCTACTGTTGCTTTAAGGTATGCTGAACATCACCTACACACTCCTCAT
This sequence comes from Protopterus annectens, assembly GCF_019279795.1. NCBI lineage: Eukaryota > Metazoa > Chordata > Ceratodontiformes > Protopteridae > Protopterus > Protopterus annectens. Next base: position 1,525,615,206 of record NC_056733.1, read on the forward strand.
ATAGCGCAGGGCATGAAGGTGACATTCAGATGTACCATCCTCAGAACTGATTGCTCCAGTAGGGACAGCAGCCAAGTAAAACCAAAGAGTGCCTTCACATACAGGAAGAAAAAAAAAGACTAGGGGGATGGATCACCACCTTGGGCATAAAAGGATTAGTATGCAAGGACACCCTGCCTTCATGAAATATCAAAAATATGGACAAGCCATAAGGGCTTGCAACTCAGACACCCATCTGGCAGAAGTAAGAGCTAACATAAGAACTGTCTTCCAAGAACAATGTTGCAATGTTGCAAGGAAGCTGAAACAGCAGGCTCAAAATGAGCCTGAGTCAATTTCTCCAGAATGAAATTAAGATTGCAGGGAGGAGGCACAGGCTTCCTGGGAGGTCTAATGTTAAGGATGCCTTTAAGAAATTTCTTAGCCTCAAATCTACAAGCTAACAGGGGAGTTAAAGGCAGACAAGCAGAAAGAGCTGATAAGTGGACCTTAATAGAAAAATACGCCAAACCAGCATTGAGGAACTCACACAAATAAGACAGAACTAAAGGAAGATCCACAGTAAGTGGGTTCAGGACACAAGAAAGACACCAAATAGAAAACCTCTTCCATTTAGATAAGTAGGATTTCCTAGTAGTAGGTTTCCTGGCCTCCTGAAGGACCTGCAGCACATCCTCAGGAAAAAAAGGTGTCTATGAGGGATTAAAACCCTATCACCCACAGTGTCAGTTGAAGCATAGACAGGTGGGGATGGATGAGAGATCCCTTGTCTTGTGTGAGTAGATCCACCCTGTTGGTAACTTGTAATGATTGCCCTTGGCTAGATGCAGAAGTAGAACCAATGCTGTCATGGGCAAAAGGGAGTCACCAACAAGATTTTGGGAGCATCTTGCTGAATCTTGAACAGGACTCTCAGAATGAGAGAAAGGGGAGGGAAGACATCAAGAAACATCCTCTTCCAAGAAAATGAGAGGGTGTCCACCTTCCATACCAGAGGACCTGGGACCATGGCATAAAACAGAAGAAGTTGTCTGTTCAGAGGGGAGGCAAAGAAAGCTACTTGAGGAGTACCCCACTGGTGAATAATATCCAGAAACACATTCTTGTGAAGCATCCATTCGTGGGATTGAGTGAAGGACCTGCTCAGAGCGTCACCACAATGTTCTAATCTGAAGAAATATAACCTGCCTGAAGAGTCACTTGATACTTGATAGCCAGATCCCATACCAGAAATGGCAGCTGGCAAAAAAGGTAAGATCTTGTTCCCTCCTGTTTGTTTATATACCGCATAACTGTGGCATTGTCCATGAATACCTTGAGAGGCTCCGGAGAGAAGAGAGGATGAAAGGCCTGAAGAGCCAGCATAAGAGCCCTGATCTCTTTGATGTTGATGTGCTCCTTCTGCTGATGAAGTGACCACATGCCCTGAACCTTCAGGGAGCAAAATGTTGCTCCTCATCCCACATCTGAAACATCTGCGAACAGATCCTGATAGGGAAGATGAGGATGAAAGGGAGCCATGGATTAAGAGACAACTGCTGAATCCACCATAGAAGTTTCCTCTTGAGACAAGGGAGAAGAGGAGCTGCAAAGCCTAGAGGATGTGCATGTTGAAGCCACACTGACTTCGGAAACCACTGGAACGTCCTCGTGTGAAGTTTGGCCAGAGGAAGCATCGGAATGTTGGAAGTCATGAACCCCAGAGCTCTGAGAAACTCTCTGGCTGTAATGGAGACCAAGGGAAGAGGAGTTTGAAACTAAGAAATGAGAGTTAAGGCCTTTGGATGCAGCAGGGATGCCAGCATTGGCGCTGTCTGAATCCTCCAACCGAGAAAGACATGATCCTGAGAAGGAGTCAGGGAAAACTTTTTGAAGTTTATCATGAACTACAGACTTTGAAGAAAAGAAATGGTAAAATGAAGATTTGGCAAAAGGACCTCTGAAAAGGATGGCTGAATAAGCAGGTCATCCAGGTAAGGAACAATTTGGATCCCTTGTTACAAGATAACTGAAATAAAATAAAGAGAGATGTTTTGTTACGGTGCTCATCTACCTCTGTTGGCCATTCTTCAAAAATAAAGCTTTTGAAAACAAAAAGGAAGACTTTAGTGGTATTATTCAACTTTTGAAATAGAAAAATATGAGATCGTAGCTCAAGAACTGGGTTTATTCTCTTAAATTGACTTGGAAGCTTGTCCAGATAGATTGAGTTTGTCAGCTGGAATTCAATCTTTGGTAATTTTTTAAGTTAGTATCACCTTTGCGATTCAAGCTCAGAGAAGCCTTGGGGTACAGTCTCTCAACTTGAGAATCCTCAGTGCTTATTTTCTGATTGATCCCTTGAAGCATGCAAAAAGCAATCACATGAGCGAGGCAGTTGATGAACATCCTTGGGGCAGTAGAAAGGCCAAAGGGCAAAGCACAGAACCGAAAATGTCAGGAAGCAACAGAGAAATGCAAAAACCTCCTGAAAACAGGATGGAACAGAATATGGAGATAAGCATCCTTGAGATCTAGAGACACCCGAAAGGCTTGTGGTAGCAAGAGAGGAAAAAGGGTCTGAAGGGACAACATCCAAAAGGAAGACACCTTCAGGAAGGTGTTTGGATGAGAGAAGTCTAGAATCTGTCCCAAGTACCTTCTTTTCTGGGCACTAGAGACATTCTTGAATAAAAACCCTTCCCCCTTTGAGACACAAGCACCTCTTGAATAGTAGCTTGAGACAAGAGATCTCAAAGAACCTCTGGGGAAAAAGGAAGTTGTTAATGAGGAGGCTGAGGAATGCCCATAAAAGGAGGACAGGAATTCCACACCATGAAGTACCCCTGATGAATGATTGACAGAACCTAAGAATCATGGGTAATTTGAAGCCAAATAGGAAAATATAGAGAAAGGTGAAGAGAAAGAGGAATGTGGCTGGGAACAGGTGGATAGTCAGACAGTTCCTGGTTTGTCAGAAGAGGAAGGCTTGGGAATCCCTGCAGTCTGAGTGGACTTAGCAGGAGAAGCCTATTTGCCACCCTTTTTACCTTTAGCAGGAGAGCGAGATTGCTTACGAACAATGGCTGGCTTAGAAGGGTACTTTCTCTGAAATTTAGGCACAGGAGAAACAAAGACATGTTTAAGCTCCTGTAAGGTCTTCCCCTTGTCCTGAAGAGACTTAGACAAACCAGCAGCTGCTTCCCCAAACAAAAGTTTAGTATCTAGAGGAACATCCAGCAATTTAGCATTAATATAATCAGGTAAAGCTTGAAGCCTAAGCCAAGCATACCTCCTCAGAACTGAACCAAAGGTAGCAGCCCTAGAAGAGGCATCTGCTGCATCATAACTACATCTGATAGAATGACGAACTGCTTGAGTGGAAGCCCTTAGCAAGGAAAGAGCAGATGATTTACTCTCAGAGTCTGGAAGAGCAGAAAAAAGCTGACAAGCCTGAGAAAGAAGAGCCCAAACATACATAGATATATGGGTCTGATAATTAATAGCCCTAAAAGCTAGGGTAGCAGAAGTATAAACCTTCTTACCCAGCCTGTCCATGGTTCTGCTGTCCTTCTCAGACAGTAGTAACTTGTGCGAAGGAAGCAATTGAGATGGCTTATCAGATGCTACAGACATCACAGAGGGGTTAGCAGCAGGAGATCTGAACAAAAAGGAACAGTCCTCAGGCACCCTATAAAACCTATCAGACTTCTTGGCAGCAGGGGGCAGAGAATCAGGACCTTCAGAGGCATTAGAAAAAAACATCTAGTAAAACAGGCAAGACAGGAGGAATAGCTGCAGGTTTAGGAGATTCCATCTGCAGTAACTTATAATACCACTTATGGGTATCAGAAACCTGTGCACAATCCCACTTAAAACATTCCATCATCCTAGAGATTTTGTCCTCAAAGGAAATTTCCTCAGAAGGAGTATCTGGACTATTAGATTCCTCCTCCTCAGACCTAGCATCTAAAGGAGATGGAATCTGTGTAGAATAAGTAAGGGATTCTTCATCAGAACCCAACTCTTCCTTAGAAAAATGTAATTCCCTGGGCCTTTTAGGTGAAGAAGAAGACTAAGGAGGAGTAGGAACCAAAACCCCTTGAGGAGGCCTTAATGACAGTAAAGCATTAAATAACCCCTGAGTAAAGGCCTGCCACTGAGAGGGCCCTGACTCAGGATAGCAGTCCACAACCATAGTAGGAACTTCTTCCCTAAGAACAAACTGTGGAACCTCTCTAGACCCCTCAGAAACAATCAACTGTGGTTCCCCCTGAATGCCCAAAATGGATGCCTGCAAAGCCTTGTCAGACGTGCTGCCTGCCAGATCCTCTCTGGCCTCCAAAGCGGACATGGCAGAGGAATCTGGCAACACAATAAAGTGAGTCTCTGGGTTTTTAATAATGTCAGGAGACCCCCCCCCCCCTCAGCAGAGGCTGGACAGAGGAAGATTTCGGTCTTACCATTTTCAACTTCTGACCCTCAGGGCAGGAAGTTCCATCCATAGTATCTTTAGCAAGCAGCTTAAGACGCTGGTTCTCAAGATACAATGAAAGGGAAGAAAGCCTACTATGAAGGGTTTTAGGGACAAAGCCTGACAAATAGAACAATATATATAGTTGTGAGAAGCTCCTAGGCAAAAAAGGCACTTATCGTGGCATCCTTTATGGGGAAATCTGTCTCCCACACTGGTATTTACCCTACGTGGATGACATTAACCCCCCCAAACAGCACAAAAAAATGAGTAAAAGAACAACATCCCCAACTGGGTACTTATCTGCAATGGTGAGGACTTCAGCAAACAGGAGAAATCACCGGAGTTCCAAGAAACAGAAAAACAATGCAAAAAACAGAGGCAAACAGACCGATGGTTAAAAACAGTGTTTGGACTGGTGGCAAAAAAGTTCTGAGAATGGTACACCTGAATGTCACCATTATGCCCTGTGCTACATGAGGAGTGTGCAGGTGATGTTCAATGTACCTTAAAGCAATGGTAGACTTTGGTAGACTGGCTGGACAACAGGCTTCACGGCAGGGAATCCCATATAGTAATGAATACTGCAGCAGTGACTGTAAGGACATCAAATATGTCTTTATGAGGAAAATCAGAAGAACATCAGTAAATCTTGGTAACATATGAGGTCAAAAATCATAGTGCTAAGGCTTAAGCATAGCAGTTGTTATTTATGCTTCACAAAGTCATCCTTCACCTTGAATCTAGTGTTCACATTTTGACATACCAGATTTGTCTGATGAGAATTCTTTACATAGTTATGTGCTCTTGTCTGTTTAACTACCTGTTGCAGCTTATCACATTTTACAGTTCTTCATCATAGTATTTTCACAGTGAACAGCTGGCCTCTATACCAGTAATGCAAATGTTCAGTGAAAAATATAAATTTTTATTGCTATGTCATTTTGTTGTACTGTTTGCTGGTGCTTCAGGTGAAGTGCAGAAAAAGGAATGGGTTAAGTGGACTCTTAGTTGATTTCCAAGTGGGAAAACAAATGTGTAATAAATAATCATGAGTGAAGATATTAAAAAATTCCTACAGCTAAAAACTTGCAGATTCAAAATTTGCTAAGGCTAGGATTCACAGTAAATAACACTGTAATGCAAATCACTCTGCACTGATGAGATGAATATGACCAATTCAGGGTCATTCATTTTCCCTAAAGGGTACTATCAATGCCTAAAAATCTACATGCTTACGAACTATAGGTTCATTGGTTCATAGGTGTATATTTGGCTAATAACCACTGGGGCCTTTATAAGCCTAGCCATACAGCCCAAATGTATCTCACAAGTTATTGTGCCTTAGAGGGTATTTTAAGGGATGTTTGTTAGGGCATGATTTAAGGGCTATCTCTGTCCATCAGAGGCAAAGGTGTCACACCAGCATTGAATTTCCAGTTTCTCATCCAGTGGTCCAGGTTGCTCTTGAATACAATTAAGGAAGGGCTCTTCACATGGATGGGAAGCCTGTTCCAGGGAATGGGATTCTCTGAGATACATACCTGTCTCTCAAACATATCTTATTTAATTTACAAGAAAAGGTAGTTCTGGTGCTGTTCATTTTGTAAATATGCAGAAGGTCCATCAGAGTGGAATCCGAGGATGCCTTGTATGTTTTTAAGACAAGGACAGAGTATATACTAGTAATTTTAGCACATGCATATATTGGTCACGGGTGCATATTATTGCATTCCCAGCTACTACATGATATATAAGTGTACTGCTCTATATTATAGGTGTTTGTATGTAACAGTCACAACTTATATGAATTGGGGGACTAAAGGGGGGAATTACTGTGTTTATATGTCCGCCATTGTGTTTTTTCTGCTAAGCGACCTAATGTTTCAAATTGGAAGCTCATTTGAATACATTGTGTAAGGACGCTAACAATATGCACCACTGCATATAATGTCTGTTGTGCTCTTTAGTGACCTCATGCTCTAATGTATAACATTGCACCTCTGTGTAATTAATGTTTTAAATTCTTTAATTCAGAATTAATAACCTCAGGTAGTTATCTCAGTACTAAGCATCTGTATCATATTCTGCTCTCCTCAATTTATGTTTCTTTCTCTCTGGTATTTTTCAGTTACTATCCTCCTAAAACGGGCTATCCCCTGAAATTGGCCGAGGTGCTCCGATAATCTCCGTCTCCACTATAGCGGAGCATTCATTCAACAAAGTCTGTCCTCCAGCAAAATCATCTACTGTTTTTAGCCTTCTTCAATATAACACAGACTAAGAGGTGTGCACACTATGCGACCCCCCCCCAGTACCAACAACGTTTACCTACTCTATTCAAGCTTTCTTATCCTCTTTTGGTCCTAACCTAACAGAAACAGTTGCAAAATCTAGCCTGACAATTTGGACCACTCACTAACATTATCCCTAGCTTTACATACTTTTTCTGTTTCTTTTTAAAGTTAGTCCTGCTATTTATTTTGTTTGTAGCCACTGCTTCCAGCACCTAGCTCAGGACACATGTTTCCCAACTGAATTGGATCGAACCATAGCGGATTTAATACTCACCAGTAGTGTTCGTGATTGTTTTATTTTTGCATTTCAGTGCAGTTGTGCTCTGAAGATCCCAGTTCATTCTAAATAACACAATCATCTCTGTTGACTCTCACACAAAACTGTTAGGAGTTATTGTTGATGACCAGCTAAAATGCAACCTCCATAGTCAGAAAATGTATTAAAAAGACACATCAAAAATTAGGCATGTTATACAGGCATAAACAATTCCTTACCAATGCTTCTAGATTATACTCTTGCACAGGATTTTCTACTCCCAACCCTAATGTACACTGCCCCCATCCTCACTTGCATCCAAGCTAACCTTCTATCTGAACTGGAAATCACCTATAACAAAATTGCAAGATTCGCCACCAACCAATCTACCACTCTCATCAATGCCTAGCCTTGAAAAGTCTGCAATGACTGGAATTCCATCATCAAATCCTACTGCCCCAACTTCTCATGGCGCATTCCATAATTTATGATCCCACCACCTGCTCTTCTCTGTCCACCCTCATCCAGCCTCACACTCCCAACAGCATGCTCCGCAGTACCCAACAACACCTTCTACAAGTGTATATGCCCCATAAAAACATTGGTAAACTCCTCTACAGCTTCTCTGTGGCGAGTGCTTGGTATAAGCTTCCCCTCAGTGTTAGACAAGTCTCTAACCCAATCTCCTTCAAAACTACACTAAAGGATAGTCTCCGTTTATCTTTGACTTGTTCTTGTAATAATCCAACATAGCATCTACCCCTACTCTTCCAATATTGTGGTACTAACTTCTATTGTATTGTCTCAGTCTCAAAAGTCTCCTACTGTATGCACCTTTGAACGTTATGATATTGAATTTACAGACTGTTACTTGCCTGCTGGCTCATCTTACACCTACACATACTACTAATGGTATTTTTCCCAATTATGTATATTGTAGTCTACTAGCATGTTCTCTCATCTCACTATTAGACATACTGTACATTATATTTTTCTTAATGTATATTGTCAACTGTACTTCTCTTAGTTTATGTATAATCCTCTGTACGGTGATTATTTGTTAATATTTTCTGATTGTATATTGCCAATTGTATTTCTTTTAGCTTATGTATAATCCGGGTCTATATTAAACGACCTAAGAGGTGTTTCAGCGAACACCTCTTGGTCAACACGTAATGAGCGAATGCACTAAAGTGCAAACGCTCAAAACAGTGGTTTCTTTCCCTGGGAAAGAAACTGCTAGCACAAACACACACACACACTTTAAAACATAACAATGTCGGGGGCTTCACCCCCCCCACACCCCCAACATGGGGGGCTGTTCCCCCGCACACCCCCTAACTAAATATACCAACTCCGAGGTTGTACTACATTGAGGAAAGGGGTGAACACAAGGGGATGCCCAAGCAATTTCTTTCCCAAGGAAAGGAATTGCTGTTTTGAGTGTTCGTGCTTTAGTGCATTCGCTCATTACGTGTCGACCAAGAGGTGTTCGCTGAAACACCTCTTCGGTCTTTTAATATAGACCCGTATAATCCAATGTACAATGTTTAATACTATTACTGTTATGGAGCTTTTCTCCTCAAGTCTCCACTGAAAAAGGGCTACTTACCCAGTCAGATTAACTCGGTTAACAAATGTCCAATAAATAAATAAATAAATGTCAGGCATAAATTGGCTCTCAGCAGTCTATAGGAATGAGACTATAGAGATAGGGCTATGAAACAATCTGCATGGGACATTGTGTTTACAGCCTGTATTCTTTTTGTGAGGAACCACTGTGGATATTCCAGTTGTTGCATGTGCCTGGTCAGGTACATACAGAAAGGACAGTTATACTTAATAATGAGTCTGATGATGACTGAGCACAGTGGCACAATGATGTCCCTGGACCTAGATGCCATGCTCTTATTTATAAGTCGAGTGAAATAGAATGTTTTTCTTACCACCCTAGACACATGTTGGTCAAATGCTAGTTTACTATCTACATGAGTCCCCAAATCCCTGCCTGCTATGTGTACTTTTAGGGGGAAGTTATCAATGAGGTAGTTTCCCTGTGTGGCCAACTTCCCAAAATGTACTATTATGCATTTCATAGCACTGATTTTTAAGTGTGGCTTTGGCACTAGTCATTTGTCTGTGTTAGAGGTTCCTGTAAGATGCTAGTATCTTTAGGGGTTTCTGTGATTGCTTCTAGATTGCAGTCATCTGCAATCTTGGTAAGCCAAAAGCCCTTGACATTGGTCTTGACTTCTGGAAAATAGATGCCAAAGAGGAGTAGACCCAGTGCAGAGTCCTGGTGGACTCCACTGGTGACTGGCCTTTTTCTGGAGGTGGTCTGTCCAATCCTAACTTCCTCGGTCCTGTCTGTGAACCAGCTGGCTATCCAGCAAGTTACACAGGGGTTTATGCCTAACTCCATGGGTTTCTTTACAATGCCTGAGTGGAATATTGTATCAAATGCTTTAGCTATGTCAAGGTAGGCAGTATGCACCATTTTGCCCTCATTCATTGCCTTGGTGACCTTCTTAAAGAATTCTACCACTTTTACTATGCATATGTTTTTGACAAAACCAAACTGGGTTGGGTCCAGTGTCCGGAGGTTTCATTTGTCCTTGTCAGTCCATCCATCCATCCATCCTCAACCCCTTTTTGCGATTTGCACATGGGGTCGGGGTGTCACTTCAACAGTGACAGTCATCTTGAGCCAAGGTTTACACTGCCAGGTGGCTAGCCCTGCCATGGTAGCTCATTTCCATGATAATTCTTTCCATGGTTTTGCATATGAGACTGATCAGATTAATGAATCAGTAGTTTCTGGCATCAATTGATGGTCTACTCTTTTGTAGGGGTATGACCACTGCAGTCCTCCATTCAAGTAGAATGAAGCTTGTTCTGCGGCTATAGTTGAACAGTGACTCCAGTGGTCCTGTAAGGTCATATTTCAGGCCATTTAGAAGGCATCATGGGATAGTATAGGAGCTCATTGAAGCATATTCTTGGACTTAGAATGTGCAGCTATGACCTGCTTGCTAATGATAGTTGGATGAGTTATGTTAGATGGCATTCCCTTGGGATGGCTGGGGTAAGAGGTGGTTGAAAGGGGGATAAAGTAATGTGACAACAGAATCGCTCTACTGTGCCATTGTATAGTCAGAAAAACTATGCAAACTGTGCTGTACCACAGAAACACACACACACACACACACACACACACACACACACACACACACACACACACACACACACACACACACACACACACACACACACACACACACAAAAAGCACACACAAATATGCATCAGCTCAATTCACATGTAGCACTACGTACCTGTTAGTACTCCTTTGTGCAGTATGAAGCAGCTCGGATGCTCAGAATCACCCTGTACATATATTTTCAACATTGAAAGGCAGGTGTGCACCACTAAAATGTGCCAGTCACTTGGAGACCTGCCCTTTCCCCCTGCCTGCACAGTTTGACTGTCTGTGATCTTGAACCATGCATGTACTTTACTGGGCAACATGCTGGGAAGGTTATTTACATATACCCCTTCTGTGCAGTACTACATTTGCATGTGGCACTCCAAACCTCAGTGCCTGGGGTACATAGTGGTGACCCTAGGCAGTATGGGGGTCTAGAATTGGAATGGACTTGTGGGTATGAAAGACAGCTTGTCTTGTATATGTTGCAAAAGTCTTTGGATGTCCCCCTATGATTCTTTTACTTTATGCACATAAATGCTTTTGGAAAACATTTACTTGAACATTTTACATTGAGTTTTCTATGCACCATATAAAACTGACAATGAATATGGGTAATAATGTATGTTACAGATGCAAACAAACAATAAAATCTGACTGGCAACACATACTTTATGAATGTGATTTAACTTTTGATTTGTGGGCTAAATTTCAAGAATCTGCCTAATTCTTAAGGACAAGCAGTTTTTGTATAATGAAAAACCTGGTGCATTTTAACCCTTCCATTTCTCAATGCATTAGAACAGACCACATACTACTTTTCTGATGTCTATTGGTAACTTTTAAAAAAGGCAATAAAGATTTCATTTTTCACAATCCTTTTCAGATTTTATTAATATAACTACCATAATTTATTAGACGGAAATTAGTATCTTACAAATGAGAAGAAACATCCAGTGGAAAACTTTGGCTTTTGGTCAAAACTAGCCTCACTCTTGCAGAAACAACGATACTTCATGGTAACAAATTTGTATATCTAAGATACCATATGAATATGAGAATACAGTATAAGCTGCTATTTATTCACATGTAATTATACCTTTCAAACAATATATATAGTTATTAAACAGTTCTGGCAAAACTTATTTTGTATTTTTCAGCTTATAACATTTGAATGTACTGTTTTAATTAACTTACATTTTGAAAATGTCAATATTTTTTGTTCACTTTTTGTCTCCCACAGCTGACCATCAGGAAACCCTGGTTCCTCTCTGTCACTGGATCTCCCTACCCATCCTGGCCTCCACTGGACTTATTCCACTAAGGGTAGGGATCAGTGAGGAGTATCCCAATTCCCTATCATGCAGATACAGAGAGGGTTTTCCTACCTTTATTTCCTGTTTTCATGTGTGCTGCAGGTATGCCCCATGGGTGGAAATTACATTGGACACACTATGCCATTCCATCCATCTTTCACTTCTGCAAAGAGCTGACATTGGCAGGCCATCCCAACCATCCCCAGGAAGCACTTTTTGATTGTTCCACTACCTCCACCAGGGAAATCTATTGTTGTGTGTCCTATTCATATACCCCCCCGCCCCCCTCCAAGAACAGTCATGGCCATCCTCCCCTCCCAGCACCTCAGATGCCCATACTAGTAACCAAACCCAAGCCTGCAACATAGTCACAGCTTTATCCCTCTATGTTATAGTGCTGGTTATGCAAATTGTGATTGTTATATTTAATGTTTGTGTGTTCTCAATGAAAAATGATTACAAATATTTAAAAAAGTGCAGTGCAAAGAAATGCAGACTGCTGCAGCTTGACCACAACAGCCTTGATGTAACATATCAGTTGGGATCAAACTGATGGCAACAGAGCAGTAATAGGATCTGGGAATGTTTACTTACACTTTAACTGTACCACCAGTTGTACAGTGAGAGGGCAATGGCTGTAGTTAAGAGAATGCAATGGTATATCCTTAGGGAGATAAGATACCCGAAGCAAGGAGGTAATGCTATCAGTATGGTCCATGGTACGCTGTGTGCCATGATGTAAGCCATTTTAACTGTATATGGCCTATACCTCTCAAACTCTCAGAGCAAGAAATCTGGGCAATGCCTAAAATGGGGGGGGGGGGGTTGTGTGGCAAAGGCCCTAAAATAGGGGCAGATATTTAATATTGTTCTTATAAACTTAGAAGGTTGATAGAATAATAGGTTTATGTTAGTATGCATTTTCTGAAAGATATGAAGTCTGAAACTCAAATGTATGTCATTATTTAGTGACTTCAGTCCTCAGTGATTTGCCAGAAAAACACAGATTTTATGAGGAACAGACCAAAATATGAGACAAAACTTGGAAGTTCTGCAAACATCTGTACAGTTGAGAGGTATGGTATGGCCTAATGGTTTTACAACAGCTATTGTAATACCCATGTCCATCTTGCTTCATCTATTTTGTTTTGTTTTACATATAACAATTGCTATAAAATCAAACCACAGTAGATTGTGTTTTGTTATCAGAATCTATATGCTGTTCTTTCACTTTAAGACTGAGTACTGTCACTCTAAATTGGTATTCAGATGTTTCAGCTGTTGCTCTTCCTGTATTACTATAACTGTGAAGCTCAGTTCCAACTGGTAAGGTATGGGGGTGCACAAGACTCATTCCTTCCCCCACACTATTTAATCTTTATGGACTCCCAAACATTACATCTTTCCAATGCTGGCATGCTTCAATAAAATTTCAGTGCAATCACTTGAGCCTTAGGCAACTCACTCTGAGATATCAGCAAAACAGTCAATGTAATTTGAAACACAATGCCAAGTTTTATAACACTAGGGACTGCTAGTCAGTCTGGAGAATACAAAGTCCATGTTATGTGGCACAAAGAAATGACTCAGTGTGGTGAAAAACAGCAGGAACATCTGTAAACCAGATAGGAGCTGCCTTGAATTATCCCAGACTTACAAGTACTTACGTACTTGGCTGAATCTAGCACTGACCTGTTCTAATCACATACCTAATATCATACATAAGGCATCAACATTGCTATTTATCAGCCACAAAGCTATAAATCTAGTAGCTAGAGAGGCAACGGAAACACTCAAAAAATACCCAGTAAAGGAAGTTTTAATCCCGACTCTATAGAATATCCAATGCCTATCATATTTGAATCTTGTACTTACAACATGCAGCGATACCAAATTGTTGAAAATAAAATCTGCTTTTTTCATGTTGGATAGACAGAAGTGACTAGAGCACTGGCTTACTTCTAGCAATGCATGCTGACTCTACCTCAGAACAATAATTATCACTAAAATTATAACTTACAAATCACTTAGCCTGGATCATTACACATTATCCCATAGAGCTGTGAAAAACAAACCAAGCAAAATAACACCATAGACAAGTGTATATGAATAGATCAATGGGAATGTCACACTGTTAATAAATTCTTGTAGATCCAAAGCCTTTTCCAGTCTAGACCTCATACTATGTTCATTCTCTCATTTTCAATGAGAGAATTAATGACTATAGAATCTTTTTCTAGGCTGCTCAAATTACTACTTCAGAGTGAAGTATACCTCTCAACCTCTTGGAGCAAGAAATCTGGACAATGCCATAAACGACAGGGGGGATAAAGGCCCAAAAATAGGGACACTTTTTAAATATTGCTCTTGCTAACTTAGAAAGTTGATAGAATAACAGGTATTGCATTAGCATGAATTTTCTGAAGGGTATGAAGTTTGAAACTCAAATGTCTGTCTTTATTTTCTGACTTTGACCCTAAATGATTTACCAATGATTTGCCAGAAAACCACAATTTTATGAAAACTGACCAAAAATATGAGGCAAAAATCTGGACATTCTGTGCAAATCTGTACAGTTAAGAGGTATGGAGTGAAGCAGAATGCAGATGCAGTGTTACTTAAATATATAAATTTTAATACATGCAGTGGTGAACTAGAAAGTTCTGTAGTTGGATGATGTTTTGTGAGCATTATTAAATGAAATAGCAGTGTTAAATATTTATGTATTTGCCCTTATCTATACACTAAATGAAAACTCCAGCCAAGCTAGAACTTCCAATGAGTGACCTCCCAAACCTCCTGTAACACAGGCACATGGGATATATGCAAATGACCCCTATGAACATCAAGTGTTTCAGTTTTATGGCGATTCTGATTGCCCATGACTTTTATGTTTGAAGTCGTTTTAATGGACAATTTCAGGCCAATAAAGCCAAACCTCACTAGCTATGGATATGCATATTTCGACCTTGTTATGACCTTGTCAGCATAGCACAAGTAGAGTGTTTGACTAAGCGTAAGAAACACAGGGTTGTTATACCCAGCTGATGTCCATTACCATTAGGGTGACTGCAAAATATCCCAATTAACAACTTAAAACAAAGAGTATGGAAAATGGATAACAGATCCAGAGAAGCATACTAACAGAAAAGAGAAAGTTAGGTCAATATGGTCCTATGCTGCTGTTATGTGGGATACAGAAAGGAAAACACTGAGTGTTATGTAACACATGTATAGTACAGAAGATGAGCAGAGTGACTCCTTAAAAGTATTTTATTTTAAAATATTTTTGTCAGTTATATTCCAGGTTGTAGATTACTTCTTTGATAGCATACATATAGAAGATGAAGAGACATTTAATGGGTTCTTTAACGCTGTGGCTGTACTTTACAGATTTTCTGCAGTGACTGCAGCAAATTAAACATAAGACTTGGAATACTTTCCATTAGCCAAGCTGCAGTAAAACATGGGAAAATTATGTTTAGAAATGAAAGATCAAAGTTTACTTACAAAGTTTGCTGGAAAAAAAAAAGTGATATGTCTAAGGCAGGAACTGTTTGTGATATGTGGAAAATGTGGAATAGTGGGTGGAAGGTAAAGGTCACATTATGATTGTCACATAGAACTGTCAAGCACTTGCCAGGAATAAAATGACTGGGTACATACTTATTTATCATACAGAAAATTGGCCTGCACATTGCTGTTTTAAGTGTGGTATAGCAGGTCACTGAAGCAGTGACTACACAGCTCCTAAATTAAAAAAAGTGTATTTTTCTTTTGGGTGTAATGATGAATGCTGTATTATGTAGGACATGTTTTCTTTGTAGTCAGGAAGGACATTTATAAAAATATGCAAGGAAGTAAGAGACTAATGTAAAAACAAATGAGCAAGAAGATAAGGGGGATGGAAATGGATTCAGAGAAGGCAAAGAGCTCTTTACAGATGCTGAAGGTGGGAATAACTCCTACATGCTGAACCAAGGAATGTGTACTAAAACAGAGCTGTGGCAATAACATGGAGAACAGTGCTGTTTTAGCATATGGCAGGAGCAGTGCTACAATACAGCACATGTTTGATGTACATAATGTCAGGGTTAAGGCATGCTGCTATTCCTGATGCAGTGTGTGTGCTACCATGGGCAATGAAGTAGCTCAAAGCTGCAGTCAGCAGCATGCCACAAGAACAGCAGCATAACTTTGTTGCCAGCAGATGGATCAGTGTGTGATTGCGTGCGTGTGTGTGTGTGATTGCGTGCGTGTGTGTGTGTGTGTGTGTGTGTGTGTGTGTGTGTGTGTGTGTGTGTATGAACAGCAAACTGGCACCCCTTTTATTCATACAAATGGGGAGGGGATGGGGTAGATAAGAAAGGAGGAAAGGGGAAAACAGCAAGCAGAGGTAAACAAATGAATGGTAACCATATGTTATGAATGATGGAAGGAATGAAGCAAAGGTATTTTTTATGGAACAGAGACGCTTTTTTATTTTCAATGAGAAGGGCAGATTAAGTACCAAAGAATGGCAATGGTTTGGATAACAGAGTAGAACCAGTCAGCAGAACAGACAGACAGCCATAAACCAGACAGAAGTAGTATACATTCATAAGGTGGGGAGGAAAGTGGAGGAACTTATATACTCAAAGGGTGGACATTTGGTTCATAGGTTCATAGATTAGTACTAGGCTAACTGCCCTTGTGGGCAATTTTCAACCTAGCCAATTACCCCATGTGAGAATCAGTCCCTGCACCTTATGTTTGTAAGGTAAACACCTTAACCATTATGCCAACCTCCCACCCTGGTGATAAGAAGGGTTGGACAAAGGAATAAGATATGATGTTTAAGAGATGGAAAACACTAGGATATTATGGGATTCTGGCATGGTTGGCTACTAGCCTGACCCAGAGGGCATTAAACCCAAACATCACTCACCTAGGTAGCCAATGTGATGAACTGATTACTTTTCCAGAAACTGGATGGAACAGATCTTTTGGTCACGTGACTCAGCCAATAATGCCTGAAGGCAGTTATGCTAACTGAAATCTCCAAGTGCAATATAAAGCATCCTCACTATGTTGTGCAACATTTATTACTACCACACTGCTGAGCTATAGAAGAATTTGAGTACAACTGTGGATGAAAAGCATTACAGAGATAAGAAAGTAGTCCACCTGTTAAAGTACCTCACCTACATTTACAAACGTTGTGGTGGCCGTTACTGAGAGTGAGGCACATATCTTCTTGTATGTGTAACTGGACACCATCACCCTTGCAAAGCACGTTAGAATCTGGCTATGTATGGGGGGAAATGAGCTGTGAACATAGGATATTATGGTGGGATTACGTCATGTGGGGTGGAGGGGTTCCAGGATCATATGTAAAGGCACAGTTACAACACCATATGGGGGACTGAGGCTATTCGTGGCAGTAAATGCAGTTGTTACCCAGGTCTTTACCTGACTGGGGATGGCCATATTCATGTGCATGCCAGACAATAGCATGTATACCAACTAAATTATATATTATGGCCATAGGTACTGGAATGGCCAGACAAGGTAAACTGTGCAAGAAAACTTCAGTAATCAGGAGGATGAACTGTTATTGCAAGCCCTCCATACAAACATGATGTATGTCTTGTGGGCAACAACACTGCAAACAAGCAGTACTAGGACCAGGTTTGGCAAGGAATGACGCAGGATGTGAATGCTATGAGTGGCCAAAATAGGTTCCTACAACAGTTGCAGTACAGGGTTAGTAATATTATACTCACATGCAAAGGAACTCCTCCACCTCACATGACATGCAATCCCACCATCATATCCTTTGTTCACAGCTCACTTCCCTCCATACATAGCCAGATTCAAAATATCATAGTCCTGAATCACTACTCAGTTCGTTAAGTGACCACACACCAATAAAAGTCATAAGATTTACTCCCCACCTTACCAAAACTCAGACATGCATAACTTGTCAAAAAATGATCTAGCTTCTCCCCAGACACCTTTAAGGTCCTTCTTACTAGAATTAATTGGAACCACCTAAAAGAGAATCTACATTACGAAGCAGTCCTATCTTTTAATACCATCTTTCTAAATATACTAAACTCACTTGCACCCCTTCGTACTGTTAGAGTAAAATCAAAATCATCCCCATGGCTCACCAAAGAAACCTGTTCTCTCATGCAAAACAGGGACAAACAATGGAAAACCTGGTTCAAATCTAAACTCTCCTCTGACTTACTAAAGTATAAACAACTTAGAAATTTAGCCAATAAAACACATTGCCAGAGGTAAAAAGGAATTTTATTTCAACCCCCCACAGCACTATAATCGAATCCCCAAAAATTATGGAATTCAATCAACCAAATACTGCATCCTGGAAACCCCACACCCCCTAATTCCTATCCAAATAAGACTCCTGAGGAAACTGCTACTATATTTAACTCCTTTTTCATAGATACCGTAACAAACTAAAATCCTGCTCTACTTCAGCTGATAACATTCCTTCTTACTTCCTCCAGTTAGCTGCTGAGACCCTTGGTTATCCTGTAACTATCTTAATTAACCGCTCTATTATTGAGTCTACTGTACCAACTTTCTGGAAAAAAATTCTTCGCACTACCTATCCGCAAAGGTGGTAACTCCCTTGAAATCTCTAACTTTAGACCAATAGCATTCTGTCACCTCTAAAAATACTTGAAAAATGTATACACCAACAAACCCTGTAATACCTAACTCAGGAAAACCTCCTCACCCGCTCCCAACATGTTTTTTGTCCAAAACACAGTACCACCACAGCCCTGATCTCCTTTACTAGCACTATCTCACAGGCTGTTGACAATAACAGACTTGTATCCTGCTTATTTCTTGACCTCTCAAAGGCCCTCACTACTGTCTCACACTCACGTCTCCTTACCAAACTGACTAATCGTTACTTCTCCTCTGCTACCATCTCTTGGTTCTCTAGCTATCTAACTAATAGAACACAATCAGTTAAATTGCACTTTGCACTCTCTCCCCCTCTCCCTGTAACAATGGGTGTTCCCCATGGATCTATACTGGGACCTTTACTCTATAATATTTTTACTAATTTACTCTACACTCTCTCTCTAGACTCATCTCTTCCACACAGACTACCTTTACTTCAGTGGAAAATTGGCTCACTAACAATCAAGTAATCCTAAACCCCAAAAAACAAACTCTTACTTTTTCTTCCTAAAACTCTTAATCATCTCACAACTCCTTTCACTACACTGTCTCTAAATAAGTCCCAAACAGTACCAGAAACTGATGCCAAATTCCTAGGCGTCACTATTGACAATCAACTTAAATTTGACCTGCACATCAATAGTTGCATTAGGAAAACTCACCAAAAACGTGGCCTTCTATACAGAACCAGAAAATTCCTTACTGCCAAAGCTAAAGAAACCCTATCTCATACTTATATCCTACCCAGTCTACTAAACGGTTCCCAAATACTCACAAATCTTAACTCCACTTTCCTAACCAAATTTAGCTCAACTTATAACAAGGTAGCTAGATTCTCTGCCCAACACACTTATAAAACCCATCACTGCATTTCACTCAAGCACCTAGATTTGCTGGGACTACCTCACCTACGTCTCCTAACTGAGCTCCAGATTATACATTCTATACTATACCAACCAAACTGTTGCTCTAATCTAACCTCCCTCATAGCTCACTACTCACCAACTAGGACCCTTTGAAGCTCTGACCAAGACCTGTTACTTATATACAAACCTAGGACCAATATGTGATGCAAACTATACAGTTACCATCCTGCTGTTGCATGGAACAAGCTTCCCCTTCAAGTCAGGTTACAAACCCAACTAAAACAATTTAAAGTAACTGCTAAAGACCACTTAAAAACTCTGTGGTCATGCCTTTGCTCTCACCCTACTTAAATGTTTTCACATACCATAAACTCCCCACTATCCTCACTTCTTTTTGCCTCTACTGCACTATGTCTGATCTTCTGTAAATTAATGATGGCTGGTTTCACAGAACAAAATTGACTAATTTTTTATATTATTAGCATTTATTTTTCTAATGTGCTTGAAATTAACTTTTAGAATATATCTTATGTAAATCTCTCTTTTATTTGTACATTTGAATTTGTAACATTCTTTATGTGTTGGATAATATTTCTTTTTGTTTTGGAGCTTTTCTCCTCTGGGCCTCCACTGAAAAAGGGCTATTCTTAGCTCAGTCTCGACGAAAGCGGTAATAAATTACTTCTACGCTATTTTGTGATTCTGTGGATTTTGTGGATTATTCCTGTCTGCTGTTTCCTGGCCTTCATTCCTTTGTTTTGTTTCTTTGTGGCATTTTGTTTTGGTTTTTGATAAAGGATAATGAAGGAAATGTACCCACAGATGAGGAGAGTGTGTTGAACAGCTGGAAGGAGTATTTTGAGGAGCTGATGAATGAAGACAATGAGAGAGAGAGAGAGAGAGAAGGTTGGATGATGTGTAGACAGTGATTGAAGAAGTGCAATGGATTAGCAAGTAGGAAGTAATGACAGCTATGGAGTATTTAACCAGATTGTTTAATGAAATCTTAGAAGGAGAGAAGGTGCCTGAGGTGTGGAGAAGAAGTGTATTGGCACTGACTTTTTAAGACTTTTTAAGAATAAGGATGATGTGCAGAGCTGTAGTAACTACAGACAGATAAAACTGATCATGAAGTTATGGGAAAGAGTAGTGGAAGCTAGGTGAAAAAGGGAGGTGATGATTAGTGATCAGCAGTATGGTTTCATGCCAGGAAAGAGCACTACAGCTGGGATGCTTACTTTGAGGGTGTTGATGAAGACGTACAGAGAAGGTCAGAAGGAGTCACATTGTGTGTTTGTGGACTTAGAAAAAGCATATGACAGGGTGGCTAGAGAGGAGTTGTGGTATTGTATGAGGAAGTCAGGAATGGCAGAGACATATGTAAGAGTGGTACAGGATATTCAAGATGAAGGTGGGACTACATCTAGGATCAGCAATGAGTCCTTTCTTATTTGCAATGATGATGGACAGGCTGGTAGATGATCAGACAGGAGTCCCCGTGGACTATGATGTTTACGGATGACACTGTGTTCTGTAGTGTGAGTAGGGAACAGGTTGAGCAAACCCTGGAAAGGTGGAGATATACTCTAGAGAGGAGAGGAATGAAGGCCAGCAGGACTAAGAATACAATTGTGTGAATGAGAGGGAGGACAGATGAATGGTGAGGATGCTGGGAGTAGAGTTGGCAAAGGTGGATGAGTTTAAATACTTGGGATCAACAGTTCAGAGTAATGGTGAGTGTGGAAGAGAGGTGCAGAAGAGTATGCAGGCAGGGTAGAGTGGGTGAAGAAGAGTGTCAGGAGTGATTTGTGACAGATGGGTACCAGTAAGAGTGAAAGGGAAGGTCTACAAGATGATAGTGAGACCAGCTATGTTATATAGGTTCGAGATGGTGGCACTGACGAAAAGACAAGAGTCAGAGCTAGAGGTGGCATAGTTAAAGATGATAAGATGTGCACTGGGTGTGACGAGGATGGACAGGATTAAAAATTAGTATATTGGAGGGTCTGCTCAGGTTGGATGGTTTGGAGACAAAGCCAGAGAGGCTAGATTGCATTGCTTTGGACATGTGTTAAGGAGGGATGCTGGGTATATTGGGAGAAGGATGCTAAGGATGGAGCTGTCAGGTAAGAGGAAAAGTGGAAGGCCTAAGATAAGGTTTATGGATGTGGTTAGAGAGGACATGCAGGTGGTTGGTGTGACAGAGCAAGATGCAGACGACAGGAAGAAATGGAAACAGATGTTCTGCTGTGGTGACCTCTAATGGGAGCAGCTGAAAAAAAAAGATTTACATGTAACTATGCATTTAAGTGCATGTTCAGCATATGAAATGCCAAATTTCTACGAGCACTGGAAATAAAAAAAAACTTATACTTTCAATTATTATGCAGTAGTGCAGCTGATTTTTGAATCACTTGTGTGTTATGTATGGCTACTTTTCCATGACATTTTGTACTGTGCACTGCTCTAAGGAAGACGGGAAAGATTTTTTTATACATTCTAGAAGGGAGGAGGCTGAACATTTTCTATAATAAGAACAATTAGCAAAATAAGCAAACAAAAAAAAAAGTCAAAAGGTTTTTTTCATACTTGGGCGGGTCAGTTAGTGCATGCAGAGTTCATAAGGAAGGGAAGATATAAACACTGCAGAGGTATGTGGCTTAAGAAAGGATATAAACAGTATGAGATCTGACAGGACAGACAGTAGGACAGAGAAATTAAAAAGGACATAAAGAAAGAAAGACAGATCCTGAGGAGGGTGAAATAAATATAGCCATATGGAGAAGAAAAGTCAATAGTTACATTTTCTTACAATGTTCAAGGACGGAGACAAAAATATTTTAAAAGTCATGGAACCTGATCTGTGAAGAGTAGAATCATGTGTTTATGGTCATCAGTGTATATTTTAGCAATGAGTCTTATTTGGGAGTGTGTAATCCATGACTGGTCCGGTCTGACCATTGACCATGCTGATAGGTGTTCCTTGTTCACTTGAATACTGTTGGTGAGGTATGAAGTAACAGAGTTCACTGCTTTACTTACTGAAACTTCACAACAATGAATAAGGTATAATTAAAAGTACAAAACTCCTAAACTTCTGCAAATCAGTCATTCCGTCACAACGACATTCTCTTATTTAGTGCTTTGGGGACATGAGCCCTCTATTATCAAGCTTAATAGGATATCAGTTCATTGCAAGACATGCATACAGACACACAGCAATGGCCAATTTACAGCATCAATAATACACTTGTTAGCATGTCTTTGCGATGTGGAAGCAGACTGGAGACTCCAGTGAAAAAGCACCAACACAAGGAGCACATGCATATTCCACACAAAAGGCAATCCTGCTGAAAAGAACCACAGGATGAAGGACTACAAGGCAGGACTGACAGTCCCTGCATAGCTATATCATTCTACAAATAAATCAAAATGAATTGGTAGAGATTATCTCACTTTTAGGTGAGAAAGAGTATGCTCATACTTAACATTCTATGATTGTGCATAGTGCAAGCTGGCAGTGGTTTATTTATTTATTTTATTTTGTTAGCTGGGTAGGTGGACTGTTTAGAAACCCTTTTCAGCCACAACCTGGGCCAAGACGGCAAGACATTATACATAAGTACATTATACAAATACAGAAGTTCATCAGATATAGTTGCACTTTACAACAGTACACACACTATAACTAAATGCAAATACAGAAAAACTTTACAGAAAAGTAGGCCATATAGGCATTAATATACGCTGATCTTGTGCAAGAAAACAGGAGCATTTATTGACAAGGCTGACTCTAGCAAAGCAGAGAAGTGAATGTCTGCTTGGAGTAGAAGTAGAAGGGATAAAAAAACAGAGGAGAGAAAGACATTGGTGATGTTGAGGTTTGGGCTGGATCCATTTTGCATCTGCATTTGCTTACATCAGTGAGATGTTTAAGTTTTTCAACTAATAAGTGAAACTTTTAGCATCAGATGCAACTCTGATGTCCCCTGGAAGTGAGTTCCAGCATGCTGGAACTATTTTGCTGATGGAGCTTTCAGTAGTGTAAGCTAAAAGTGGGTTTTACCAGCTGAAATGAATCACTTGTTCTGAGTGCGTTAGTGTTTGAATGTGCAACACGTTTTTCAGTGGTGGGTAGTAACTTTCAAACAGAAAATCAGCGTAGCAAGCCGGCAAGTTGATGGGGTGTCTACTAGTAAGCAGATTCCTTTTTGTAGTGTAGTACAACGTTGCTTATTAAGGGATGCTATGTATATGAATCTTAGTACTGTGCTTTTGGCTATTTGAATCAGGAAAATGTTTTTGGGCAGAGTGAGAAGTAACAAAAAGGAGAGCATATGCCAGTCTGGGGGAGTAGAATGTTAATTGCAATAACACATCTGGCTTTTTAAGTAGTTGATAAGGCATTTAACAGTATTGAGGTGTACATTTACCTTTATAAAACAGGCATAACTGATCAATGATTGTTATGCTGTAGGGATGAAAAAAAGACACTGGGGTTATTGAGATAAAATTAATGCACGTTATTAGGTGAAAGAGAGTGCTGTCAGAATGTGGGGAGGGGGCAATTCAGAGACTTGGGTAACATGCGCATGTTACTAAAAAATACAGAAGAATGCACGGTCTGCCAACAGCTACATATAGAATGCAAAAACATAGTAGCATGCGAATGAGAGCCATCATGTATACAAATGATGAATGTGAATATGGCAGAGTGTCATGAAGATTCAGTCATGTTACAATGTTAGGAGTGGGGTGAGCATGTCATTAGCCGCATTTGGAGTCAGTGTACACAGTACTGTGTGTCACTGCAGTCCATGTCACAGATGTGTTTGTTAGTGGCTGACATACCATAAGGAGCTGGAAGGACTATCCCTTTATTTAGCGTCCTGTAGACTCTTTAGGGGTGATCTGTGCCTTGCCTTTTAGGACATTAGGAATCCAGTAGTTTAAGACCTCTTATGTCTCCACAAATCAATCAGTCCCACAAGCACTATCTCCAGGGATCTAAACCTACTATAGCAAATAAACACACCATGGCAGACAAACAGATTTGGCATGCATTACTTTTCCATTCTCTAGAACAAACCTCCATTCTAAATTAAGCAATAGGTTCATAGGCTCATAGGTTAGTACTAGGCTAACTGCACTTGCAAGCCATTTAAAGCCTAGCCAATTATCCCTTGTGAGACTCAACCCCTCCACCTTGAGTTTGTAAGACAAACACCTTAACCATTAGGCCACCCTCCCAACCCCGTGCAACACACTATGTATTTTCCTTCAAAAGGAGTCAGACAACTGGATGGGTACAAAAGCATAGCTGGCTCAACCATCTTGCTGTGCCGGTGCCATGAACTAGTGCCACACCTCCTCAGCTCTTCGAGTGAAGAGCAGAAAATAAAAGAACTTCTGCATCTGTCTTACTCCTCTCCAATATACAGCTCACATAATGGTACATGTCAATTATTTGCATAGCATATGAGCACATACATTCCTTATAATTTAGGTTGTTGTGGTTACAGCCCCAAAGCACCTGAACAATAGATATGCACATCTGTTCAGATGGATAACCCCTATACATGAGGATTGGGGTCTATATTAGAACACCGAATGTTCAAAATGTCGAGTGTTCTAATATCGACTCGTTTTCAACAAAAGCTGAAAATATCGAAGAAACAGAAAATCAAATTTTTTCCTAGGGAAAGAATTCGGTTGTCCGTTTCTGTTGCTTTGGTATTTTCAGCACTGTGATGGAAAGTTACGGGTCAGGTTCAGGTAAGTGTGTGATTGTGTGGACGTGAGGGTTAGGGCAGGTTAGGTGAGTTAGGGTTAGGGCATGGGTCAGGTAAGTGTGCGATTGTGTGGACATGAGGGTTAGGGTGGGTTAGGTGAGTTAGGGTTAGGGCGCGGGTCAGGTAAGTGTGCAATTGTGCGGACGTGAGGGTTAGGGCAGGGTAGGTGGGTTAGGGCATGGGTGAGGTGACTGTGTGATAGTAACGGACCTTAGGGTTAGGGTTTGGGTTAAGGTAAGTGGTTAGTTAGTGGTGTATGTATAGTTTAGTGTAGGGTTAGTTGTAAGAGTTTAAGTATATGTGTGTCGTTTGCTGTTTGTTTGGTGTGCTTGTGTTGTGTGTATGTATTTTGGAACAGCGAATGTTTTCCCTAGGAAAAAATTCACTGTTCTGAATGTTCGATGTTTTAAATGTTCAATTCATAGGGTTCGATATTAGATCACTCGACATTTTGAATGTTCGGTGTTATAATATAGACCCGAGGATTGGTGTACAATAATAATGGAATATGCTAGGACTAATCTGGTGCATCCGCTAAAACACTTGGGCAGTCATAAACAGCTTAGCTCTCACATCTAAGCCATCAACAGGTATGATTGCCTTACATGCCCTGTTCAGCGTTACCAAGAACTATTCCACATGTGTGAGATGTTTCTGCATTGGAGACATGCGTCTCAACATCTTAACACAAGAAATCTGGCCAAGGTCAAAAATAATGGGGTGACAAGGGCCCCAAATCAGGGATAGATTTTAAATATTGCTCTTATACAGTTAGAAATTTGTCAGAATAACAGATTTTGTATTAGCATCCATTTTCTGAAGCATGTGAAGTCTGAAACTCAAATATCTGCCATTATTTAATTACTTCGATCCTTAGTGATTTGCCAGAAAACCAAACAGTTTGTGAAGAACAGACCAAAAATGTGAGGCAAACATCTGGCCAGTTGAGAGGTATGGTTGAAGTTGAGTGATGCCACTGACATCACCTCCTTTGGTGAGCAGCGTTGGCCCAGGCCCAGGTAAAGTGACTAGCAGAGGAGATACCTCTACCTGTCCCAGCAGTAGAAGACAGAGGTTTTGGAGAGAGAGGGACAGAGAGAGAGGGAGAGACAGTGTATATGGTTTTGCACTGTATTCTTTGACTTTATTGTATTGCTGCATTTGCCTTCTTTATCAGGCTCCATTTGTACTGATTAACTCTTTGTTTTTTTTTATCTTATAGAGGCAGAAGAGATTGCCTTAAATCAGGGGGGCCTACCTAAGGAGAAATGACAGACTGTCCAGGTGTTGTAAGTATAGTATATGGACATTAATCACTTAAAATCGATAACTAGTTGTCATAGATGTGCACTCATCGTCATATGTGTCTGAACCATCATAAAAATATGTAGGAAAGCAGAAGAAAATCTGGTGAAGAAGATTTGGGACAAACAGGAAGAAGGCAAAAGGGAACAAGGGTGTCCAGCAAAAAGGTACTAATATGCAATATTAGTTATCTTTCTCTTTCACTTTTTGTTTCCTCTCTCTACAGGGTTAAGTGTGGTGCAGGATCTGGTAAGACAGTGGTCATCAGGGCCTGCTCCAGGCAGTATATCTACCACTGGATCACCAGAAATTGTCAAGCATACCTGTTGTGGAAGGCAACCCGGATGACACTTGTTGTTGGTCTGCATGGCCAGAATGGTGGTAAGAAGATCATCTTCTGACACTGACCTGGAGGGATCCCCCTTGGTCACCCTGGAGCAGATAATGCAGATAGACATAGCTGATGTAAGACATCAGTTGGATGCCTGTACTGAAACCTTGGAGTGTGTCCTTATTAGATTAATGGGGTCACACAGCTGGATGGCCCTATCCATCGGACCAGCCAAGGCAGGGCCTGCCCATGATGTTAACCACATAGGTGACTGACATCTGGGTGGACTCTCTCCTGGGCTGGTTAGACTAGCCCTACATACCCCACCTTATCTTCAGTCTTTGTGTTTCCCTTCCTTGTATGTCACTCCTGTACCCATTTTGTTGTCAAATCTTCTCTATCATCACTTGTTTGCCTTCTGTTTGTTTGTCTGCCACGGCTACTTTCCCCTTTCTCTCCTTTCTCCCCACGCATGCTCCTTGCTGCCATCCCTGACCCTTCATTGTGAAAAATCAAGAATGGGCACCTGTCCTGAAAAAACTATGGCCTTCTTCCCCAACTATATTCCTTTCAGGTTACCCTTATATGAGTTCCTCTGCTTGATTTTGCCTCATTTCAGTCTTTCTTATTTTCACTTTTCTGCAACATTTATATGATGAATTGAGTTGGCATTCTGCTGAGTTTGCCCTCTGTGACCCACTCACACTGATCATGTTACAGTTACAAGGCTCTTTATCGTGGTGCGAATACACAGAGCATTTGGCACTCCACTCTTTGTGCCTCTTATGCCAATCACGTGACTAACCATGGACAGCCTACTTTAGTAGTGTTGCTGCAGCTGTGACAATTTAATATACAGCTCTTTCCTTTGACATGTTGTTGCTATGTTATACCTAATACATAGCTAGTCAGAGATGGGCCACATTTTGTCAGAACATCTGTTGATTTAGCACAGAACTGCAGCATTATAAATCTTTCTGTTAAACCATAGCTAGCAATTCTTGTGCCCTGTATCATTTCCTGGCAGTACTCAACTTTAATTTGAGCAGCACAAAAAAAATAAAAATAAAAAAAAATAAGCAAGGTCCTCTTGTACTTGAGAACTAAGTCTAGCAAAAGCAAAATGCACTTACAACAGTCTCAGAACTAGAAGGCAGCTTGATTTGGGGAAAGGTTCATAAACTTGCTGTAGAGGAAGTGGACATCAAGCAACTGATGTTCTGGAAAACATCATATTCATGCTCTATACTCCAAACAGATTTGCAGTATGCAAAATTTCACACAATCTAATTTCATTTTGGTAATGAACAGGAGATGTGACTCCCAGTCTGTTTTTAGTTAAAACTTTTCATTTGATTACATGGGTGGTAAGGTGGTACATCGGACGGTCTTGCCATTTCTCAGTTATTACCCATGTCTCTGTGTCCGTGTGTGTGTGTGTGTGTGTGTGTGTGTGTGTGTGTGTGTGTGTGTGTGTGTGTGTGTGTTTGTGTGTGTGCACGCATGCATATATGGGATGCAAATGTTTCATTGACAAGTCATTTTGTTGAAAAAGAGAAACAGATGATACATCTGATCAGACATTACTGGCTTTTCCTGAGTGAGTTCATACATCAGCAGGGATTGAGAAATTTGCCCTTTCCCCTCTTTAGTGCAATCTCAGAGGTGGTATTTATAATTAGCAAGTGGTGTTGGGTGCAGGGAGCTTGCTCCCTGCAAGAAAAGGATATATTTTTTAATATATATTTTGAGTTTCAAACATTTAAGTTTGATTATATGAGGTTCGATTTTGTGGCATTTCAAGAAAATGTCATAAATCCATATATATCTGCTGTTTGTGTTGTGGAGCATGCATTCCCTATATGGGAGTCTTTTGGTTCAGTATGATTAAGTCTAGGTAAATATTGTAAGAGCAGAAATTAATTGCTTTGAGGGAAAATTATTATTTTGTTTTTATTTATTTTATTTTATAATTGGAAGTATTACCATGTTTTAGTTTCAGTAATGGCATTGACAGAAAAATATCTTTTGGTCGTAATAACTGAGTCTAATACTATCTGATTGAAGAAGAACGTATCATATTACAATACTTTTGCTTGCTATAAATACAAAAAAGGCAAAGTTTTTTCCCTTTCCTTTCCTTTTACAGAAAAATAAATCATTTCATATAAGAAAGTTGTGTTATGTGTTTGTACATATTTGTATGTATACAAGTTCCTTTTATTCTTCAAATATGAAAAAGTAAAGCTGTCACCCTTAAAACACCACCAAGGAAAGTATTGAAATATTTCTTGAATATTACAGAGATAGATAAATCCTATATTCATATTATAGATAAATCCTATATTCATATTTCTCAAGCTTTACAAAAGTGAAGACTTCTGCAATTCTTATTAACTGAAACAAATCTAAGAACCTCCTTTCCAGAATCATTCTGTATGTTACAAAATTGAAATATACACCTGTAGGTCTCTTTCTCAGGCAGATGTAACCGGCAGTCCTTCGGCTGGTATTTTTCAGTAAAATACCTTCCTTACTCTTTTTAGTATTTACATGACTTTTTTTTTCTTTTTATAGGTTATGCTGCAAAGATTTATATGAAAATTTATTACAGAACATTGAGAGTTTTGTAACCTGAAATTCTACACCTTATATATTGCTTGCATGCCATGATATTTCCAAGGGTCAATTTGTAACTTTTACATTATCTTTAAGAATGCCATAAAATAATTCATCCCCAAAGATGGCAAAAACTGAAGTCTGAGTCTACCAGTTGCTAGAAATGATATCATGGGCCATTACGGTCCTTCCACAGCATCACAGGCACATTTAAACAATGTATTAGTGACAGATGTATGGAATGATTTTAGTGATGGTGATAACATTTGTACCTTTAATTCTGGGAAGGTAGTGCTCTGCTTGATATAAATATCCTACAGACTACCACAGCGGAACTTACAATGACGTCACCATAGATGGATTGCTTTTCAAGGTAAGATAACACAACAGTGGACCAGGGATACCAGGTTACATTACACATATTATTAGCTGCTCTTACTGTAGGAATATATTAATTTCATGAAAAGTGCAATATAATTCCACAGCCCATCTAATCACTATACACAACAGTAAACTTGTTAGTGTAATTCATGGAAGAGAATTGCAAACTATCTGTTACAAAACTGAGAACCCTTTGAAAGCTTCCTATGCTTTAGACAGAACATGAAATAGCCGTTCTAGTCCTGCAGAGATGTTCTCTATTACTTCACAAAAAATGGGACATTTCTGTATTCATAACAGAATAACTAATGTCAGAAAGCAGTTTGAGACAGGAAGGAGGATTGCTGGGATATAATGGGGTGCACAAAAAGAACCGTTCCTGCAGGGAAAATAAAAGTTTTTCCCTTTTTATAAACAAATTGTTTGTTCTACCTGGGATATACACAGAGTTTTGGCGTATATCTCTGTAAGCATATGGAGAGAAAAGAAGAGAGTGGTAGCAGTTTTATGATAAAGAAAAGGAGCCACATAATCTGTTTAATACATATAAAATATAAAAACATGAGAACAAGGGATATATATATATATATATACACAGAAAGAGAGAGAAGGAGATGCAGGGCAAGTACAGTTTTAAAAGTATAACGTCTTTCAGAGCTAGCTCAGCGAGGCAGAGCACACCACCTGTCTGTACTATTGGTTACCTGAATTGGGGAAGAGACTTAGACGGCTGGCAGGGAGGATGAAGTACCTGTAGTGCAGTTCATTTATCTTTGGGGAGGGTCCATGGAGAACCACTGCCAGTGTGACCTTTGATGGAGACCAGGAGCCTTAAAGGTGGGGAGGCATGGCATTGCAATATCATTAGACACAACACTTCCCTAATTTAGGGACTTTGACTGAGCACCATGTACTTGGAGGTTCTTGGTGCCATATTCCACAACTCCTCATGGAATTTCTCACTCCCTGGGAACTACAAATGAATACCACAAGAACACCTCCCTGATAAGTTGGAAGGAGGCTCATCTGGTGAAGATCTACACAAGGGTAGCTGGTAGAGAACAACTGAGAGATCCAGAGATGTGTAGGCATGGTAATTGAGGTAAAAGTTGTATAAGAGTTCAGATGGGGAGAGATAAGTGAAAACATTTTCATATAAAATGGTAAGCAGGAACAAGTATGCAAGATCTGAAGCTGGGAGCAGGGGAGTAGGATGTATAACGCATGCACTGGCTGGATATAATAGCTTCTCTCATGAGTCCTGGGCTCAGGTGCAGTTGTATAATGAAAAGACACATAATTAGGGATAAGAGCATGCAGCCATGTAGTTGATAACAATCTGCAATCTGTCTAATATGAACAGTGATGGACTACATAGCTAGGAGACGTCCACCTCGGCTGCTGTCAGAATCTGTTTCTGCTAACTGAAATCTAGAAAAATGATGTGGGCAGTGAAATGAATCTGATTAAAGTATCTGCCTTTATGACATGTTTGTTAATCAAAGAGAGACACACTCAAGAATCTCATAGAACTGTATGAACAGCCTGCAAACCTATGGCATGGTTTTTAATAGTCTGTTGTTGGAAAACTCATACAACGCACCACTGTAAAACATCTAAATATCTTCTAATGGCAGATCTGGCTTACCACTTCCTGTGACACCTGTCTAAGTATGCATTGGCTTTTGATTTACAGCATCTATAGGAGGGATACACCTTATACAGTATGACCAGTCTTAAGATAAAGACAGTGAAAGCAAATTCAACAAATGTTTTTGGGACTTTTGTCCTGTATACTGCAGTTGGGTAGCATCCTCTGTCTCTTATCACACCTTTTGCTTCTAAGGAGAGGACCTGGTAGCTGCTTTCCCCAGTTGTCCTGACTGCATTGTCCTGAGTGTACATCCCATGTTCACTAAGTTATATGCACAGTGAGCTATTTGCTGGTATACTTCCATATATATAGTTAGACTGGTGTACCTCCCACCTTCCTGTTCTTGGAGTGATGCATTTACTAGGTTTGCTCACTAGTCTTACAGTGATACATCCACATATGATGTCATGTGCCATAAAAGTGAGTGCTCAGGATTAATATATACCCTGATTTGTCTGGCAAGTCACTAAATGGGATGTTTTAAAAGCGCTTGCAACCTCAAAAATCCAAGAATCAGGGAAAACAAGCCTTAAGATATGACAAAAGAATAGACTAAGTAATGCAATGAGACAGGCCTCTTATTTTACTGAGGATTCCTTAAGTACGTCATACCTATTTAACTGCCTGCTGTGACATAGTGAATACCATAATCCTAACCTCTCATTCTGCATTGCCATTACTTTGCTATTACATTAAGTGTGGTTTCTGTCACTTGGCATCTTTATCATTTCTAGAAGGAGAGCCAGATATGGAGTCATAAGACATGTTTCGTAGTCACAGAATGACACTTTCACATGCTGTGCCTACAGTCATATCTGACTGTCACAAGTCTTCTCTCACACAATCCATCCATCTCCATGCTGGATGCCCTTGTTTCCTCTTGCCTTCTTCCTGTCTGTTCCAAATCTTCTTCATCAGATTTTTCTGCTTCCCTGCACATGCTAAAACCAGTGCAAACTGTTCTCTTTGACCTTGTCTGTAACTGGAACTACTTACACTTCTGCTTTGATGTCTTCATTACTTTGTCTGTTCCACAGTGTGCATCCTACCACACTTCTAGCTTCCTCAGTTGCTTTGCCTTCATTACCCAGGATTCAGTACCATATGGTAGTACTGGTTGTACTGTTTTGAACTTTACTTTTCATTTTTGTTTTGGCATTCTTCTGTCACACATTACCTCTGAATCCCTCTAATTCTAGCTTTGACCTCATCATTCACCCTTCCCTTTTTCTCAACCACCCCTGCCAGATACTTGAAGCTGTTAATTGTTTTCACTGTTTCCCCTTCAATCTCGATTTTCACCTTCTTTGAATTCTCACATTTACTGCCATTACAGCAAGCCGTGGTGGTACAGCGGTAGCGTTGTTGCCTCACAGCAAGAGGTTCTCCTGTTTGATTCTTGGCTGGAGTGCCTTCTGTGTGGAGTCTGCATGTCCTCCCTGCGTCGAAAGTGGCCTCAGAAACACATGCATGAATGGGTGTGCCTTTGTTGAAAGTTGGGCGTTGGGCTGGCAACTTGGCACCATAAAAATCTACTGCCAATCATTAGCGGACCGGAGTTCCACTGTGGTACCCCTAACCGGGAAAAGCCGAAAAGACTTGATTGACAACTATCTTATCTGTATTCAGTTTCATCCCCTGTGCTTTCAGTTTTGCATTCCATTTCCTTATCATTTGCTGAAATTCTTGTTCAGAGTATGCCTGTAATGCTACATTGTCTACCTACAGCAGCTTTGTTGATCTGTCCCCTCCAGCCTGTTGGCTAATGTAGTCCATCAGTAATATGAACAACAGTGGACTCAGTGCTGAAACCTTGCACACACACACACTCCCACCAGGAACCCTCTGTTAGTCCAAACACTGTTCATACTTGTCATTGGGTCCTTCTGCATAGCAGCACTAAGTCAACAAATGTTTTTGGGACTTTCAACCATCACAGCACTGCCCAAATCAGCTTTCTTGGGACTGTGGCATATATATAGTTGAAAAGAGAAACAGATGATACATCTGATCAGACATTACTGGCTTTTCCTGAGTGAGTTGATACATCAGCAGGGATTGAGAAATTTGCCCTTTCCCTCTTTAGTGCAATCTCAGAGGTGGTATTTATAATTAGCAAGTGGTGTTGGGTGCAGGAGCTTGCTCCTGCAAGAAAAGGATATATTTTTTAATATATATTTTGAGTTTCAAACATTTAAGTTTGATTATATGACGTTCGATTTTGTGGCATTCCAAGAAAATGTCATAAATCCATATATATCTGCTGTTTGTGTTGTGGAGCATGCATTCCTATATGGGAGTCTTTTGGTTCAGTATGATTAAGTCTAGGTAAATATTGTAAGAGCAGAAATTAATTGCTTTGAGGAAAATTATTATTTTGTTTTTATTTATTTTATTTTATAATTGGAAGTATTACCATGTTTTAGTTTCAGTAATGGCATTGACAGAAAAATATCTTTTGGTCGTAATAACTGAGTCTAATACTATCTGATTGAAGAAGAACGTATCATATTACAATACTTTTGCTTGCTATAAATACAAAAAAGGCAACGTTTTTTCCCTTTCCTTTCCTTTTACAGAAAAATAAATCATTTCATATAAGAAAGTTGTGTTATGTGTTTGTACATATTTGTATGTATACAAGTTCCTTTTATTCTTCAAATATGAAAAAGTAAAGCTGTCACCCTTAAAACACCACCAAGGAAAGTATTGAAATATTTCTTGAATATTACAGAGATAGATAAATCCTATATTCATATTATAGATAAATCCTATATTCATATTTCTCAAGCTTTACAAAAGTGAAGACTTCTGCAATTCTTATTAACTGAAACAAATCTAAGAACCTCCTTTCCAGAATCATTCTGTATGTTACAAAAATTGAAATATACACCTGTAGGTCTCTTTCTCAGGCAGATGTAACCGGCAGTCCTTCGGCTGGTATTTTTCAGTAAAATACCTTCCTTACTCTTTTTAGTACTTACATGACTTTTTTTTTCTTTTTATAGGTTATGCTGCAAAGATTTATATGAAAATTTATTACAGAACATTGAGAGTTTTGTAACCTGAAATTCTACACCTTATATATTGCTTGCATGCCATGATATTTCCAAGGGTCAATTTGTAACTTTTACATTATCTTTTAAGAATGCCATAAAATAATTCATCCCCAAAGATGGCAAAAACTGAAGTCTGAGTCTACCAGTTGCTAGAAATGATATCATGGGCCATTACGGTCCTTCCACAGCATCACAGGCACATTTAAACAATGTATTAGTGACAGATGTATGGAATGATTTTAGTGATGGTGATAACATTTGTACCTTTAATTCTGGGAAGGTAGTGCTCTGCTTGATATAAATATCCTACAGACTACCACAGCGGAACTTACAATGACGTCACCATAGATGGATTGCTTTTCAAGGTAAGATAACACAACAGTGGACCAGGGATACCAGGTTACATTACACATATTATTAGCTGCTCTTACTGTAGGAATATATTAATTTCATGAAAAGTGCAATATAATTCCACAGCCCATCTAGTCACTATACACAACAGTAAACTTGTTAGTGTAATTCATGGAAGAGAATTGCAAACTATCTGTTACAAAACTGAGAACCCTTTGAAAGCTTCCTATGCTTTAGACAGAACATGAAATAGCCGTTCTAGTCCTGCAGAGATGTTCTCTATTACTTCACAAAAAATGGGACATTTCTGTATTCATAACAGAATAACTAATGTCAGAAAGCAGTTTGAGACAGGAAGGAGGATTGCTGGGATATAATGGGGTGCACAAAAAGAACCGTTCCTGCAGGGAAAATAAAAGTTTTTCCCTTTTTATAAACAAATTGTTTGTTCTACCTGGGATATACACAGAGTTTTGGCGTATATCTCTGTAAGCATATGGAGAGAAAAGAAGAGAGTGGTAGCAGTTTTATGATAAAGAAAAGGAGCCACATAATCTGTTTAATACATATAAAATATAAAAACATGAGAACAAGGGATATATATATATATATATATATATATATATATATATATATATATATATACACAGAGAGAGAGAGAAGGAGATGCAGGGCAAGTACAGTTTTAAAAGTATAACGTCTTTCAGAGCTAGCTCAGCGAGGCAGAGCACACCACCTGTCTGTACTATTGGTTACCTGAATTGGGGAAGAGACTTAGACGGCTGGCAGGGAGGATGAAGTACCTGTAGTGCAGTTCATTTATCTTTGGGGAGGGTCCATGGAGAACCACTGCCAGTGTGACCTTTGATGGAGACCAGGAGCCTTAAAGGTGGGGAGGCATGGCATTGCAATATCATTAGACACAACACTTCCCTAATTTAGGGACTTTGACTGAGCACCATGTACTTGGAGGTTCTTGGTGCCATATTCCACAACTCCTCATGGAATTTCTCACTCCCTGGGAACTACAAATGAATACCACAAGAACACCTCCCTGATAAGTTGGAAGGAGGCTCATCTGGTGAAGATCTACACAAGGGTAGCTGGTAGAGAACAACTGAGAGATCCAGAGATGTGTAGGCATGGTAATTGAGGTAAAAGTTGTATAAGAGTTCAGATGGGGAGAGATAAGTGAAAACATTTTCATATAAAATGGTAAGCAGGAACAAGTATGCAAGATCTGAAGCTGGGAGCAGGGGAGTAGGATGTATAACGCATGCACTGGCTGGATATAATAGCTTCTCTCATGAGTCCTGGGCTCAGGTGCAGTTGTATAATGAAAAGACACATAATTAGGGATAAGAGCATGCAGCCATGTAGTTGATAACAATCTGCAATCTGTCTAATATGAACAGTGATGGACTACATAGCTAGGAGACGTCCACCTCGGCTGCTGTCAGAATCTGTTTCTGCTAACTGAAATCTAGAAAAATGATGTGGGCAGTGAAATGAATCTGATTAAAGCATCTGCCTTTATGACATGTTTGTTAATCAAAGAGAGACACACTCAAGAATCTCATAGAACTGTATGAACAGCCTGCAAACCTATGGCATGGTTTTTAATAGTCTGTTGTTGGAAAACTCATACAACGCACCACTGTAAAACATCTAAATATCTTCTAATGGCAGATCTGGCTTACCACTTCCTGTGACACCTGTCTAAGTATGCATTGGCTTTTGATTTACAGCATCTATAGGAGGGATACACCTTATACAGTATGACCAGTCTTAAGATAAAGACAGTGAAAGCAAATTCAACAAATGTTTTTGGGACTTTTGTCCTGTATACTGCAGTTGGGTAGCATCCTCTGTCTCTTATCACACCTTTTGCTTCTAAGGAGAGGACCTGGTAGCTGCTTTCCCCAGTTGTCCTGACTGCATTGTCCTGAGTGTACATCCCATGTTCACTAAGTTATATGCACAGTGAGCTATTTGCTGGTATACTTCCATATATATAGTTAGACTGGTGTACCTCCCACCTTCCTGTTCTTGGAGTGATGCATTTACTAGGTTTGCTCACTAGTCTTACAGTGATACATCCACATATGATGTCATGTGCCATAAAAGTGAGTGCTCAGGATTAATATATACCCTGATTTGTCTGGCAAGTCACTAAATGGGATGTTTTAAAAGCGCTTGCAACCTCAAAAATCCAAGAATCAGGGAAAACAAGCCTTAAGATATGACAAAAGAGTAGACTAAGTAATGCAATGAGACAGGCCTCTTATTTTATTGAGGATTCCTTAAGTACGTCATACCTATTTAACTGCCTGCTGTGACATAGTGAATACCATAATCCTAACCTCTCATTCTGCATTGCCATTACTTTGCTATTACATTAAGTGTGGTTTCTGTCACTTGGCATCTTTATCATTTCTAGAAGGAGAGCCAGATATGGAGTCATAAGACATGTTTCGTAGTCACAGAATGACACTTTCACATGCTGTGCCTACAGTCATATCTGACTGTCACAAGTCTTCTCTCACACAATCCATCCATCTCCATGCTGGATGCCCTTGTTTCCTCTTGCCTTCTTCCTGTCTGTTCCAAATCTTCTTCATCAGATTTTTTTCTGCTTCCCTGCACATGCTAAAACCAGTGCAAACTGTTCTCTTTGACCTTGTCTGTAACTGGAACTACTTACACTTCTGCTTTGATGTCTTCATTACTTTGTCTGTTCCACAGTGTGCATCCTACCACACTTCTAGCTTCCTCAGTTGCTTTGCCTTCATTACCCAGGATTCAGTACCATATGGTAGTACTGGTTGTACCGCTGTTTTGGAACTTTACTTTTCATTTTTGTTTTGGCATTCTTCTGTCACACATTACCTCTGAATCCCTCTAATTCTAGCTTTGACCTCGTCATTCACCCTTCCCTTTTTCTCAACCACCCCTGCCAGATACTTGAAGCTGTTAATTGTTTTCACTGTTTCCCCTTCAATCTCGATTTTCACCTTCTTTTGAATTCTCACATTTACTGCCATTACAGCAAGCCGTGGTGGTACAGCGGTAGCGTTGTTGCCTCACAGCAAGAGGTTCTCCTGTTTGATTCTTGGCTGGAGTGCCTTCTGTGTGGAGTCTGCATGTCCTCCCTGCGGTCGAGTGGCCTCAGAAACACATGCATGAATGGGTGTGCCTTTGTTGAAAGTTGGGCGTTGGGCTGGCAACTTGGCACCATAAAAATCTACTGCCAATCATTAGCGGACCGGAGTTCCACTGTGGTACCCCTAACCGGGAAAAGCCGAAAAGACTTGATTGACAACTATCTTATCTGTATTCAGTTTCATCCCCTGTGCTTTCAGTTTTGCATTCCATTTCCTTATCATTTGCTGAAATTCTTGTTCAGAGTATGCCTGTAATGCTACATTGTCTACCTACAGCAGCTTTGTTGATCTGTCCCCTCCAGCCTGTTGGCTAATGTAGTCCATCAGTAATATGAACAACAGTGGACTCAGAGCTGAACCCTTGCACACACACACACTCCCACCAGGAACCCCTCTGTTAGTCCAAACACTGTTCATACTTGTCATTGGGTCCTTCTGCATAGCAGCACTAAGTCAACAAATGTTTTTGGGACTTTCAACCATCACAGCACTGCCCAAATCAGCTTTCTTGGGACCGTGGCATATATATATAGTTGTGAATGTCCCCTTTGTTGTTGTACAATGGCACTAATATGCTTATTCTACAGTCATCTGAGATATGACTTTCTCTCCACGCTTCTATGAATAACATCTGAAGTGATTTCTCGCCTAACTCACCCAACATCTTGATCATATCTGCTTGACCTCATCTGTGCCTGGTGCTTTCCCTTACTTTATTTTCCCTATTGCTGTTCTTATTTCTTTTTGAGTGGGCTCCTCTTCTTCTTTCATTGTAGCCTTGTTTGAGACAGTACAGCTTCTGTGGAGTTTTCTTCATTCAGAACAGCTGTAAGCACTCCTTCCACTGCTTTTGATGTCTGGTGTACTGGTAGGTGTTTGCTGGCATCCTTTATGAAAATTGACTGATGATTAACTTCTTTATCTTGTCTTGCAATCTGACAGAAATTCTTCATGCTAGCTACTAAGTTACTTTCCAGAAGCTGGTAGAGTGCCTCTGATGCCTTGTTTGTTATTGCAACTGCTCTCTTGGCTTGTTTGTTTGCCAATCAGTATTCTTTCTTAGCTTGGTCAGTCTTTTCTCTTGCCAACTTTTCCAGCACTCTTTCTTTTCACTGGTTCATAGGAGATTACTAGGCTAATGGCTTATAGTTGCAGTCGAAATCCATACTGAATACATGCACAAAGCAGAAATATGCTGTAAAGGTTACCACTTCTAAAATATTTACTTGGAATTAGCTGGACCTCAGCAAAGTCTTGACTCAGTCCCATACAAATGACTTCTGATAAAGGAGGACCCTGGAGAAAGGAGTAAATTCTGTATATGGGCACAGAAGTGCCTAGGTAGCAAAGAACAGAATTTGGTTGTTAAAGAGGAGCTCTCAGAGGTTAAAAAAATTGCATATGATGTCCTACAGGGGTTGGTCCTACGTCCCGCAGTGCTTACTTTGTTCATCTCTGAACGTGTAGTGAACATAGAGGATTACGATTGGGTGTCCAGTCATAAAAAGCTTTTATGTGTTTGGGACATGGATGCCAAGAAATTCACCTCGAGAATGAACCTTGAGAGGTGATGCTTGTTATCCATGCTGAGAACATATAATAAGCTCATTATGACCTGATCATAATTCTTTGTGGTGCATGGAGCTTTAAAAAGAGGTAGGAAGAGAGAGAGAGAGACAGAGAGAGAGAGACAGCGAGAGAGAGAGAGAGAGAGAGAGAGAAACCGAGAGAGAAAGTGTAGGAGCATGATGGAAAGTGTTTTATTGGCTTTGAAAATCAGTAAACACTTAGTGTGCACTGTCCAGTAAACAACAATGTACGTGTCAAATTATTTGCTTAAGAATTGTGGGGAATTGTGTCAAATGCCATGTGGGAGCCAAGGATCAAAACCAAAGGCAGTTAATTAATATTGCTTTAATTCACTTCAAAAGTTAATATAATAACAGGTTTTATAGCAATATGCATTTTCTGAGAAACAAAGGTGTGAAAATCTATTGTATGGCATTACTGACTGACTGTAATCTTCAGTGATTTTCCAGAAAATTACAAATTTTATGAGGGACAGAGCAATAATAGAAGGCAAAATCAGAGATGTTCTGCAGAATCAGGGACAGCTGAGAGGTACAGCAGGCAGAAACAAGGTATTCCTCTTGTGGCTGTTTTACATTCTGCAAATGCTGTTTGCCAGCAAGTACAATCCAGTGTTAGTCCTTAGCATGAGAATCAGTCATAACAGTGCCACTGTTAAGATCAAATCTCATGCTAAGGATGTGCATTCTGTCTGCTACATAGAAAAGTGTACTAAAATCTTAACTGATGACATCATGGTTGAAGGAGATAGTATTAAATGAGGGTACTACCTTGAGACGGAATGTAAGAAGACTGGAGGCATGATCTAAAAAGTGGTAGCTTCATTTCAACCCATTCAATACAGGGAAGTCAGACAAAAAATCAAAAGCAGGTGGACATGGGTTACTTGTGCAGAAGCCTTAAACTGTTAGGCACAGAATGAGAGGGCAAAAGCAAAGCACATTGTATGGTGTTTATCTAGAAAAGTGGATCCAGAGGTAGAATGCAGATACTGTTCTGTATCAGGGACTGGAAAGGCCATAACTGAAGCACTCCATTCATTTGTGAATGTCTTACATGAAGCTTGAGGATATTGTTGTTCTGGGGATGGTGCAAAGAAATCAGCTAGAATATAAAATGTGAGGGATGGAATGCTGTCAGCTAGAATATGGAATGTGATGAATGGAATACTGTGAGCTAGAATATGGAATGTGATGGATGGACTGCTGTTAGCTAGAATATGGAATGTGATGGATGGAATGCTGTCAGCTAGAATACGGAATGTGATGGATGGAATGCTGTCAGCTAGAATACGGAATTTGATGGATGGAATGCTGTCAGCTAGAATACGGAATTTGATGGATGGAATGCTGTCAGCTAGAATATGGAATGTGATGGATGGAATGCTGTCAGCTAGAATATGGAATGTGATGGATGGAATGCTGTCAGCTAGAATATGGAATGTGATGGATGGAATGCTGTCAGCTAGAATATAACATGTGATGGATGGAATGCTGTCAGCTAGAATACAGAATGTGATGGATGGAATGCTGTCAGCTAGAATATAACATGTGATGGATGGAATGCTGTCAGTTAGAATATGGAATGTGATGGATGGAATGCTGTCAGCTAGAATATGGAATGTGATGGATGGAATGCTGTCAGCTAGAATATGGAATGTGATGGATGGAATGCTGTCAGCTAGAATATAACATGTGATGTATGGAATGCTGTCAGCTAGAATATGGAATGTGATGGATGGAATGCTGTCAGCTAGAATATGGAATGTGATGGATGGAATGCTGTCAGCTAGAATATAACATGTGTTGGATGGAATGCTGTCAGATAGAATATAACATGTGATGGATGGAATGCTGTCAGCTGGAATATAGAATGTGATGGATGGAATGCTGTCAGCTAGAATATAACATGTGATGGATTGAATGCTGTCAGCTAGAATATGGAATGTGATGGATGGAATGCTGTCAGCTAGAATACGGAATGTGATGGATGGAATGCTGTCAGCTAGAATACGGAATGTGATGGATGGAATGCTGTCAGCTAGAATATAACATGTGATGGATGGAATGCTGTCAGCTAGAATATAACGTGATGGATGGAATGCTGTCAGCTAGAATATGGAATGTGATGAATGGAATGCTGTCAGCTAGAATATGGAATGTGATGAATGGAATGCTGTCAGCTAGAATATGGAATGTGATGAATGGAATGCTGTCAGCTAGAATATGGGATGTGATGGATGGAATGCTGTCAGCTAGAATATGGGATGTGATGGATGGAATGCTGTCGGCTAGAATATGGGATGCGATGGATGGAATGCTGTCAGCTAGAATATGGAATGTGATGGATGGAATGCTGTCAGCTAGAATATGGAATTTGATGGATGGAATGCTGTATAAAGACAGGCTCGGGGGAGCCTTATCAGGTTTTTGTTAGAAAGGAGATGAGATAGCAGGGTTATGATAGTGGTATGCAAAGAACTGAAGGGAAAAGGGATGGAATAACAGTGAAAGGGAAGGATACTGAGAGAAGAAGGTGATGTGAATAACAGATCAAGAACCTAGATTTGAAAAACTACTTATTCAGGTAGAGGACTATGGAGATGCAGTATCGAATGACAGAATATTAAGTAGTTCAAATCTTTAGTAAAACTTGGAATTCTTGGAAAGATATGGTAAAAAAGGGAATGGCAGTTATTTTATGCTAGTTGCAACATCCTAGCAAACTTGATAAGACTCATGGCCTCCTTGTGCCAGTATCTTTTATAATATAAGAGGGATTTGATAGTTTCTACCAGAAATGTGTCGATGGCCTATGGACTATCAGTTATCTATCTATCTATCTATCTATCTATCTATCTATCTATCTATCTATCTATCTATCTATCTATCTATCTATCTATCTATCTATGCAGCACCCCTGCATTACCAGAATATAATTCATACCACACCTTTCGGCCACCTAACCCGGAATGAAGCACTAAAGGTGGAGGCCTGTCCATATTCATTAAGGATATCCACACCTCCAGGCTAGTTGCACAGCATAATGCATCCGAGATTATCCAAGTGCAACTAACTCTGGGCAAGACCGCAATCCAAATTGTAGCTTGCTACAAACCCCCCACCAAGCCCCAGGATTCCCACTCCTCATTTCCTGAGACACTGGAAAGTATTAGGGTACAACCCAACACCCTAATAATGGGCGATTTCAACTACCCCACCATTAACTGGAAAAACTACTCATGTACCAACTCTTTTGCTCAACGTTTTCTGGAATTCATAAATTCCAGCGCCTTGGATCAACTTATTCACACCCCCACCAGGGGCAGCTATATCCTAAACCTGGTCATTACCAACATGGGCAGCCGGTGTTCCACATCAGAGGTCAATTCCTCGTTGGTCAGATCCGACCACAAGCTAATCACCCTAGACATCCACATCCCGTCCCCACCCCCTGTTAGGGAAACCACTGTAAAAAACTTCTCCAAAGCCAACTTCACACTTCTTAAGACAGAAGTGGCAAACTTCATGACACCCATGAAGACGGACAATAGAGGTATGACTGCTGAATCCTACACAAATGCACTTTATAAGCACTTACACGAGTGCATGGATCATGCTATCCCTAATAGAACCAAGATGCTATCCTCCAAAAAAAAGAAGCCAATCTGGTGGTCCTCTGCCATAAACAAACTCTACGACAGAAGAAAGAAACTGTTGCAAAAAAACAGTAAAATCTCATGACTGGAGGAACTCCCTGGTCATCCTCAGTAAGAAGCTGAGATCCCTCATAAAATCCTCCAAAACTAGTTACAAAAACAAAATTGCCACTGACTCTAAAGACAACCACAAAGCATTCTATAACTATGTCAAGAATCTCAATGGCAACACTCAGATCTGCTCTGAGTTACATCACAATGGCACTAAATATACAGAACCAACTGATATTGCCAACATCAAGGCAGATAGGTTCAGTGCTAACTTTACCCCCCTCTAACCCCCTAGAGGGCCCATCTCTATACCGGAAGAATGCAAAGTTCCTGTAATTATGGCTGCACAGGTAAAAAACACACTCTCCAAAGCCAAGAGCACAGCATCCATGGGACCTGACAATATCCCAGGATGTGTTCTACATGAACTGCAGAATGAACTGGCACCCTACCTAAGTACTATGTTCAATCATAGCCTCACCTCAGGCTTTGTGCTCACTGAATGGTGCACAGCGACGGTTATCCCACTCCACAAAGTGGGAGCCATGACGGACCCCGGGAACTACCGCCCCATTAGCCTGATGAGTCTGGTCTGCAAGGCCATGGAATGTATCATCATGGAACTCATAAAAAAAGACATTGGTAATCTCCAAACTCTAGACCCTACCCAGTTCAGATTTGTAAAAGGCAGATCATGTCTCCTAAACCTGATTGACTTCTTTGAAGCAGTCACCAAAGCCATAGATGAGGGTAAAGTGGTTCACACAGCTTATCTAGATCTCGCCAAGGCTTTCAACACCATCCCCCACTCTGGAATTATAGATAAGCTCACTAAACTAGGTATAAATCCCTATGTCACAAGATGGGTTGCCAACT
Source organism: Protopterus annectens (assembly GCF_019279795.1). Lineage (NCBI taxonomy): Eukaryota > Metazoa > Chordata > Ceratodontiformes > Protopteridae > Protopterus > Protopterus annectens. Next base: position 1,525,659,130 of record NC_056733.1, read on the forward strand.
GGCTCATGGACAGAACCCACACTGTGAAAGTAGCGGACTCCAAATCCGACTTCAGTCCAGTGACACGTGGAGTATCACAGGGTTCAGTCTTGGGTCCTCTTCTGTTTGGTATCTACTTCTCTGAAGTACAGGCTAACACAGAAGGTCTTTGGCTAACAAAGTTTGCAGATGACTGCAAACTAGGAGCCATAATTGAAACTCCTAACGATGTGGACATACTACAGAAGGGCCTCACTGAGACAGATACCTGGTGTCAAAGCCATGGCCTGAAGCTCAATGCCAAAAAGTGTATTGTCATCCCCTTTGGTAAAAACTCTGTACCCATGAACTACCACATAGCTGGTATTCTACTTAACACCGAAAATATGATAAGAGACCTTGGGACACAGGTGGACAGTAGTCTCTCCTTTGATAATCACATTGCCACAGTGGTCAGGAAATCCTTCTACATGGCTCACCTCATCACAAAAGGTTTCTCATCCAGAAAAAAAGAGGTCATTGTTCCCCTCTACTCATCACTCATTCGACCCATTATAGAGTACAACGCCCCTTTTTGTATGTACCTCAAAAGACATTTACAACAACTAGAAAGGCCACAGAAATACCTCACAAAGAGGATTACTGGCCTCAAAGAGATGCCCTACGCAGACCGTCTCAAAAAACTCCAGCTTTACTCCATCGCATATTGCCTTCTTAGAGGCGATCTCTGCCTAACATACAAAGCTATGTCAAACCCAGAGCTGCTGGACATGCTCCACTTAAAGAAATCCCAATCCCTCCGAGGGACCTAAACCTTGTCACCACAATAAACAGAACATGTTGGAGGGATAGATTCCTGTCCCAGGGACTTCCCATACTCTGGAACAGACTACCTATCTATGTCAAACAGAGCTCCTCATTAGCACTCTTCAAGAAAAATCTTGATGATTGGATGGGAAATAGGAAATTCACCCCAGGGATCACCTCTATGGCTCTGCTCGACATGGGCACAGGAAAATAATTTTCTTGGGTGGCGAAAGCCAGGGTACATTTTTGGCTAGGCTTATATAGGCCTTAGGGTCAATAGCCTAGTACCTACCTACCTATATCTCTCTATCTATCTATCTATCTATCTATCTATCTATCTATCTATCTATCTATCTATCTTAATCAACAAACTTCGACTAGACCTGCACATTCATCACTACTTCTTTATGCAGATGATATGCTCATGGATAGGTTTGATTCCTCTCATTAAATAATTGAAACTCAACTTCAAAAGGACTTTTTTCAGCTATAGCTTTGGCTAATCTCAAAGAAACTACAGCTCAATGCCAAAAACACAAAGGTCATATTATTTGGCACCCATAAAAGATTATCCAACCCCCTCTCCTTTCATATCCTTGACTGTGATAACAACCCCACTGACACAAACAACTCCTTTATATATTTAAGGATCTGGCTAGACCAATCACTAAACTTCCATAAGATGCAAAATCTTTGAAATCCAAGATCAACAGTCTACTCTTCTGGGTCAACAAAATATCTTGGTTCCTCTCTCATTCAGCAAGTGCTGCTGTAGGAAATATTAAAAACAAGAAAAATAAAGCACTGGAAACCACTACAAGGAACTGTCTGTTTACTGTGCGTTTATTAGCACAATAAAGAGATGGTTCCTTGTAGTGGTTTCCAGTGCTTTATTTTGCATGTTTTTAGATGTATCCTTTGGAGTCACTGTTTTCACAACCACTTCACTGCTGTGTTATTGTTTTTGGACACTTCAGATCCTCTCCAATAAAATAGGTTGATACAGATCTAACGCATCAGGGAAGGAACACCACTGTTTTACTCTTTCAAAGGCTAAATGGCTCCCAGTACAGGCCAGGTCAAATGTACTGCTTGGCTCCTTACGCTTCAAAATACTGAAACATAATACCTCCTCCCCTCAATCTTCCAAACTTTTTACTGTCACTTAAACAAATAACCTAAGAAATTAAACCAGAGCCAGTCTTTCACTACTCTTCCTTCTTTTACACTGCATTCTACTAGCCATTGCTTCTCAAAATTGGCCCTAAAACTATGATAGTCACATCCTCCTGATTTAACGGATTATACAAACTACTCTCAATCCATGCCACAGTTCAAACAATACTTAACTAAAACAGAACGCAACAGTCCATCAAAAGGACATTACCTATACTGTTAACACTGCCTCTCATCTTTTTTATTTTACAGTGTAATGCTAATGCTGATTTCCACAGTCATTTTAAAAAGCTACATTTTGCTGTCACTTAATGATAAAATTCCAAACAAATCAAATTTCAGAGCTCCATTCAGAAAATTATGTTTCCTAATCTTCTCACAATCATCAGTGCATCACCTCCTATCAGCCCATCTGTTCCTCCCAAGCCCCAACATCCCAAAATTTCAAGAGAAACATGGAACAGCCAGCCAGGAAATCATAGCTGTCATCTAGAAGAGCTGCATTATTTTCTGAAGGCTCCTAATACCACCCCTCCATTAACCAAAAGCATAGTGCAATGCTTGCTGTAAAGGTCTTAGTGAGTGCTTGCTTCTGTACAGATTTGCCCTCATGTAAAGTGCATGCAGTTCTTGGCAAGCTTTCTCCTCCCAGCATTCCTAGTGTGAGGACGACAATCTGCATACTTTTCCAGGTGGAGTTCACACAGTAGATTTCTAGCAACACCTTCCTCTTGAAATGGGTGAGCTGTTATCAGATAATCACACCCATCTCTCATTGGCCAGCTTCTCTAGGGCCTGGACCACTATTCAAAAGAGGTTTCTGCCATGTAGTTGGCTTTCCTTTATTCAGTATTTTCAGTTTATTTTTTAACCTCCATCCATTATAATCCTGAATGTGGCATGGAATATAGAATGTAAAATTCAAGAAGTGTGCATCCAAAATGTAGTTTGTACTATGAAACACTATTCTTCTTCCAGGCCCTGGTTATCAAAAAAAATAAATAAATCAGACTTGGCAGAATGCACTATCTTTATACAGGCATACCTCTCAACTGTAAAGATTTTTACAGAATGTCCAGATTTTTGCCTCATATTTTTGTTCTGTTATTCACAAAATTGTGGTTTTCTGGCAAATTAGTGGCAAATCATTAAAGACTGAAATTAAAATAATGACGGACATTTAAGTTTCAGGCTTCATACCGTTCAGAAAAATTCATACTAATGTAAAACCAGTTATTCTATAAATTTTCTAAGATTGTAAAAGCAATGTTTAAAAATTTTCCCTATTTTGGGCATTTTTGGATAGTAACAGGTAGCCATAAGTTCTACAAGGCGCTATACAGATTAGTTTTGTCTTATCCGTTAGTTTCTGTCATAGCCATGTACAGTATGCATTCTGTAGCTTACTGAAATGTCTTTAATTCCCTTAATAGATGTATAGTAGACCTAATATAACAATTTAGTACTTTAAACATGTAGGAAATAATAACGAACTATGGAATGATGTCCAGCCCACAGTGGAACTTGAGATTGTTGGCAATGCTTTGATAAATTCAAACTGTCATCATTTTTGTAGCATTTACACCTCCACAGCTACTTTCTCAGATAAAGGAATTTATACCTTCAGGACCATGAAGAACTCACTACTGCAGTATAATTATCTATTTTAGTATAGTTAGTAGCAATTTTATACTCTATTTTTTCTTTTCTTTAGATGGCAATCCCTCCCACACATGTACACTCACTTTAGACTTATCAACTACCTACTCAAGTTTGTGTTATTTCTTCAAATTACACCTAGGTCATTTTTATAGTCTACATTAGGCTGCTATGCAGAAAGACATTCTTAGAATAAAACAGAAATAATTTCTTATGTAAGTAAAATCAATACTAGAAAAGTAAAATAAGTATAACTTTTCAGATCTGGCGCTTATTGCATTCTTGCTGCATGAAATTGGTACCTTGTGCCTTTCTTGAACCAGGGCCAACATTCATAGGTATTTAGCACAGTAAGCAATGCCAATTAGTGTGGGGTAGTGTTACCCTGCAGGATATAGGTAATGCAGTATTGTACACAGTGCCACTGTGTCATCTGACTATGCTACATGAATCAGGGTCATCTGGAGGAGTCATGCTGATGCTAGCCCTATACTGACCAATTTTGCCTGACCATCCACCAGTGGAATCTGTGAAAGCAGGAACATATGTAACACCACTGCCTCATCACACTCATATGAGCCTTTAGAAACCCTTGTGGCATGCACAGTACTACACATTTAATTGCAGCTATAGTGTACTATGACAGACATATCTTTTCATGCTGGTTCTTGAAATTCCTGACCAAAGTTCCCTAGAAAGACAGATATGCACATGCAGTGGACATTGCCAACCTGCTGCTTCCTGAATGATATACAGGTGGTTGGTGCCAGTTCAACTCACACCACCAAACCACCTCCAGTTATCAGGTACTGTTCTCCGTAGCTGGCAAGTGAAACTAAAACCTCCTCAGCATTACTGAGCTACTTCTATACAGGTGGCTTTCTTGGGACCTTGTCACAAGCATTCCTAGACTTGAAGAAAGAGTATGACTAGGTTCCAAGAAAGCTGATTTGGGCAGTTCTGCTGTGGTTCCAAGTCCCAGAAACACTGGTAGTATTGGTGCAGGGTATTTACAAGTCTAGGAATGCTTGTGACAAGGTCCCAAGAAAGTCACCAGTATAGAATTAGCTCAGTAATGCTGAGGAGGTTTTAGTTTCACTTGCCAGCTACGGAGAACAGTACCTGATAACTGGGGGTAGTTTGGCAGTGTGAGTTGAGTTGGCACCAACCACCTGTTGGTGAAATAAAATGAAGTACAGATAAGGCAGCTGTAATGGCAACAAATGGGGTAAATCAGAAGAAGATGAGAATTGAGATAGATGGAAAAATAGAGGAACAGGTTAGCAGCTTTAAGTATTTAGGAGGGGAGGTTGAGGAGAAGAGAAGTCTGAATGAGAAGGTCAAAGCTAGAATCAGAGGGTTCATAGTCAAATGGCACAGAGTGTCAGGGGTAGTGTGTGACAAAAGAATGCCAAAGAAGATGTAAAGTAAGGTGTACAAAAACAGTGGTGTGACCAGTACTACTGGATGATACTGAAAGCAAGGTAGTAAAGGCAGAGCAGATGAGAAAGCTAGAGGTGACGCAGATGAAGTATCTGAGATGCGTGGTAGGATGCACTCTAATTGCAGAGCTCAAAGAGAACAAATTATGGCAGTTTGGGCACGTGCAGGAAAGCAGAACATAATCTGGTGAAGAAGATTTGGGACAGAGAGGAAGAAGGCAAGAAGAAACAAGGGCATTCAGCAAGGATATGGATGAATATTGTGAGAGAAGACCTGCGACAGTTAGGCATGGCTGCCAAAGAAGGTAGGGGCATGGCACTGACCTGAAAGAGATGGCAACAGGTGACATGATACATTGAATGCATGTAGAAAGTAGAAAAAACAGGAGTTGTTGATGATGATGATGCTATGCTGATGGTTCAGCTCCTGTGATAAACTTATTTGTCAATATCCTGTGCCCTTTCATTTGCATGGAATATCATATCAGTAACCCTTTGTCAAATCTGTTATAGAAAACAATTATGGCCATCCATATTGTTCACGTCCTGTACCATGACCTGACAATTTTAGTTCTGATAATGGTGCAACACATTTACATAGGAGATGCATGCTGTGTTTTTGTGTGTGTGTGTGTGTGTGTGTGTGTGTGTGTGTGTGTGTGTGTGTGTGTGTGTGTGTGTGTGTGTGTGTGTGTGTGTGTGTGTGTGTGTGTGTGTGTGTGTGTGTGTGTGTGTGTGTGTGTGTGTGTGTAAAGGGCTTGCATTACCAGTGCATTTTATTTATTTATTTATTGACTGACATTTGATTACTGGGAAAGGCTGAATGGGTAGGAGCCCATTTTCAGCGGAGCTCTGGGGAGAAAAGCTCCAAAGTATTACAAAAAATTTTAAGAACAATAATTTTACATTCTTTAAAAATAATACAAAAAATACAGTTTAAATAATTATATCAAATTAGACATAATATGAAAACACTGGTTAAGAATAGATACGTTTTATGGCAATGATTTAATACCGTATTTCCCCAAAAATAAGACCAGGTCTTATACTCTTTCCCCCACCGAAATACACATTAGGGTTTATTATCAGGGGATGCCTTATTTACCCCCATACAACAATCTACATATATTCATGTACAAAAATCGACGCTTATTCATGCACACAAATCGATATTTATTCATGTACAAAGACTGACATTTATTCATGTACACAAATTGACATTTATTTGGTACTTTTTTATTATCTAAGTAACACATTAACAGTTGTGTGAGAATTCTGCATAACCAGTGCAACAAACATTTCAACTTCAGAATATCTACACCTTGGCTTTCACAGTGCAATATTTCATGGCAAACAGAAAGTGCATAAAAATCTCAATACATGTGGGTTGGAGGGGGGAATAAAACTGAAAGCAGAAGCAATCCATTCTGTTGCCCCAATAACGGAAAAGTTATTCAAATACAGTCATGTCATCTTCTTCTAGAACATTGTCAGAAGTCTCCAACCCCTGAATTCTGGCCTGAATTTCTTGCGACTCCATTTCCTGTAGAACCATTGGCCCCAATCTGTCATGCCTGGCAATAGAACTCTCCTTAAATGAGCACTGCTTGTCCAAGTATCCTGCTTGTAGTGCATTGGCAACACAGCTGTCATGACCTCTTGCAGGCTGGGCTTTACAATGTTTCCATGCTGATTTCTCTCCATTCTATTTTCAATGTAGTCATTGAGTTCCATGCCCAAATGATCCTTGAATGGCTTGTTAATTGCAATATCAAGAGTCTGGAGACAGGCAGTCATTCCTGCGGGAACCATTATTTGATCTATTCTTCTCCATGCAAGGAATTTCTTCATGTCTTTAGCACGGTGAGTGCTGGAACAGGTGGCAGCATTATATCAATCCACTTCCTTATAACTGCTTGTGTGCACCAGGCTTTTTCGGTTTTAAGAATGCAAATGCCTGAAACACGTTCAGTCTTATCTTTCTTGCCCTTACTAATGATTAGAGGTGGGGTTTTCTTTCCATCTAGATGAATTGCCAAAATACAGGTAACACGTGCACTCTCATAACCAGTGGAGGAAATGTAGATTTACGAGGCACCCCTCTGATCAATTGTTGTTTGAGATCCTTGGCCCATAAACACTGCAGTTTCATCCATAGCAATCATGTTGGAGAGTTGGCATTTAGAAAAGTCGATGCCCTCAACAAAGGACTTGAATGCAAGTGTATGTTTAATAACTTCATTATCTTCCAGCTTGAACAGTGTTGTTGATTTTCTTAGAGACAGTTCATATCTCTGAAGGAAGCCATCCAGCCAATGCTGTGATGCTTCAAATTTTTCTGGGAATATTTATAAATGTGGTGCCATTGCAAGGGCAAATGCTTGAATATCAGCCTGTGCACAACCAAAGCCTTTGCTCTCCTGTTAGCAATCCATTCACAGATGATGTCTTCTAGCTTAGGAAATAATGGTTGCCAACCTGATCCACACTTGCACTTCCTAGCATTTCCCTCGTCGGCCTGTTGACTGAGGTTATCGTATGCTGGACGCCATTTTCTGACCATTCGGAGATCTAACTTCTTCTCTTTGCAGAAAGCTGTCAGATGCTTCCCTGGGAGTCCTCCATGATTCCTTTCTTGTACTTCATGGAATAGCTCTTTCTTTTTGCAGTCATCTTGTCTGGGGGTGGGGGGTTAATTGAAGACTTACAAGACTCGGAGTGGCAATACAAAATGGTGACGGTTAAGAAGACATAACCACAGCCGTTTGTTATCAAGTGCACATGCAAAGTACACTTGCCAGTGTTTATGGGCCAAGGATCTCAACTGTCAAGTGTGAGTGATGATTAGGGTTACAGTAAGAATCATGTAGGACTCCCAGGGAAAGAATCTTATGACTTTCTGCAAGGAGAAGAAGTTGGGTGCTCGAATGGTCCGAAAATGGCAAGCAGAGTACGATAACCTCAGTCAATGGGTGTCAATAATATTATTTTATAATTCAACACATTCGTCATGTGTTGTTGACGATCTTAACTGGGGCTTATTTCTGGGGTAGTGCTTATATCATGACCACCCTGGAAAACCATGCTAGGCCTTATTCTCTGGTTAGGTTTTATTTATAAAGAAATACGATAGTTAAAGAGTTTATAGAGAAATTAAAGGTAGGTTAGTACAATATCAACCGGAACTGCAATATGAATTGAGGGAAAAGCAGGCTTATTGTATATTTAGAGAGAAAGCCAGGGGACAGAAACTGATAGAAGTAGGGAAGTGAGTGAAGAAGGGAGAATAAGGATGTGAAGGTATGTGAGGGCTGCCAGCCTAGCTAGATAGAATTTTGTTGATAATTCTATGTCATTGTAAATATGAATATAATCCACAGGCTTGTCCTCTTAAATGTAAGAAAACTGTGTTAAATTTTGAACTTCAAAAATGTAACCACAGTGCACTCTGCTGAAAGAAAGCTGATAAGTCTGTATGACTGTTTGATCTCAAATCTCAGAGACATAATGTCTGGACTGAGGAATTCCTTCTATTGTTTTGAGACCAGAGTTAATTGCTAGATTTTACATATATAATTCCTTTTATTGCTGTAGTTTTCTGGCCAGGTGCAAGATCAAATAAATGATTACAAGTGTTACAGATAAGACATGTCTACAAAATAATTTGACTAAAGTGACCATTTCGACACAGGAGAATAATATGTTGATAAATACATCAAAAACTAAGCATATGAGATTTGGGATACATAAACTCAAAGGTGAATATTTAATACAGCACACAGTGATTGAAATTGTAGACTAATTTAAGGACCTGGGTGTATGGGTAGATTCAGCTATGAGTTTTTCTAATCATGTCAACTAATTGGCTAAGGATAGTTATAGAACTATATGCTGTATAAAAAGATTTATAAAGTCTAGGAAATCAAACATAATGAAGTCATTGTTTGTTAGTTACATTTGACTCAAACTTGAGTATTGGATAACAATATGGAAACCATATAGGAAAACAAGCATGAATAAACTGGAAAGAGTACAGCGGAAATATACTAAGGACATCCATGGATGTGAAAATCTAAGTTATTATGTAAGACTAAAAAAATCTGAACTTGTACAGTGTCTCTTACAGATATTTAAGATGTGATCTTATTCAGGTATATAGGGCATTTAGGGACAACTACCCCTGGGAATGTTTGGGGTTATCAAAAAGTACTAGAGAATCATCAGATAACCTATGTAGAAGATTATATAGGAATGAGACGTGTACTAATTGGTTCTCTGACAGAGTAGCTGATGCTTGGAACAGACTACCTAATTACATTAAAGCAAGTACTAGTTTAGATATTTTTAGAACAGCCTGGACATTTATTATGGAAACAAGTGTTCTGGTATATTGGCAAGCTAGAAGGGCATTAATGCCCGTGTTTGAAACATTTGTATATATGTATGTATATAAATGTTAAAGCTCTGAGTTTCCCTGGGAACCAGAGAAGAATCATGTAATCTAAAATGAGTCAGCAGTGATGTATTATTTTTAAGACTTTCTCAGAGACAGAGAATCAGAGCATTTTGCATTTGTCTTCAGAAGTGACAACTCACCAGTACTCTGCCTTTGCTTTGTATGTAAGTTTATTTAGAACTGTGATTGCTCTTAGAGTTAGATAGGAATTTAGTCAGATTTAATTTAGCTGTTTTCTATATTTATGCCAGACTATTCTACAGTATTATTTTAAGCATTTTCCTTTGATTTTGGAACTCTTGACTAGCACTATATTGAATTGAGAAGATTTGTCTTGTGTTTTCATTATTTATTATTTAATATTTTTAAACCTTTCAACTGTGGCTGTTTTGTGTAGAGATAATTTAAGCTCTAGAGTACTTGTATGTATTTGGTGATACTGTACAAGGCCACTCCAATAAGCCTTGCTGTTTGTCCACTTACTATTTGGATAATAACATTGTACAGTATAATCAGACACCCTTTCTTAAGGGCCTTTTTAGTACCTGATAAGAGTAGTTGGTGGCAGTGATTACTAATTTATAGCCTGGCAGGAGGGGGCATAGCTGGAGAACCTGTTCCAACCTTCCCCAGGAGTGTCTGTGTGTGTGTATATAAACCAAATCTCAAAGTGTGTGTGTGTCAGCTACTTGGGCAGGGACACGAAGCACTGGTTGGACAGAGAGGGCACTGGAAGTTTTGGCTTGACTACTCGGCTGAGATCTGTACCCTATAGCTGTGCCAGTGAGGAGTCTTATTGGAGATCTGGAGAGAAAGGGAGAAACCATCCCCAGACTGACTGTGATCTCTCTGTGTTCTTTAGGGTAATTTTACTTTACTGTGGTGTATTTGTTATCCTTCTCAGTGTGGATGCCCGTCACTGGTGTTAATGGTAAGGATTGAGGCTCCTTGATTACTGGGCCAATGCACAGGCATCACATATTAATTGGTTGGCAGTGGTGGGATATCTACACCACATATTAATTGGTTGGCAATTGGCTTGTAGTGGTGTGGATAGTGAATTCCTGTAGCTTGTGTACAGTGATCACTGAAGGTGTTTTTGTACTCTAAATCAGCCACACAGTGAATATTCAGAGTTCAGATCACAATTGTTTTATTTCTTTTGTTAGCTTAGTTTGTCAGGGAGAGCAGGCAAGCATGTCAACAGAGGAGTATGGTAAGCTGACAAGAAGCCAGTTGGCTGAGATGTGCCAGGCTAAGGGACTGGTGCATGGAAACCTGACTAAGGCAGACATGATTGCAGCTTTGGTCACAGCTGCATCAGAAAACAGCAATCAGGAGTTCGATCAGACTGGCCGTGGACATGTACAACAATGAAGAATAGATAGCTCAACCTTTCTGCAGAGGACTTAAAAATTCATCTGGAGCTAAAGAGACTTGAGTTGGAGGCCAGGCATTTGGAAACAGAAGCAGCAGAGAGACTGAGCCATCTACAGGCTGAGGAGAATGAGAAACTGCTATGCCTGGAAACTGAGGAGAAGGAAAGGCAGATGCAGCAAGAAAAGGAGATGCTGACTCTTCACCAGAGTCATGGAGGTAATGGGGAAGGGAGTACCTTGACCCCAGAAGCACAAAAAGTCAGTAAATTTCTTCCGCAGTTTACAGAGGGGGATAATTTTGATAGTTTGATTCATATGTTTGAAAGGGTATATAAACACCTGATGCTGACCAAAGGCTTCGAGTACAATTCCTGACCCCCTTACTCCATGGTAAAGCTGTAAATGTACTTTCTAAACCATCCGACAACAATTTCTTAAATTATAATGCTGTTAAGAATAGTCTGTTAGAATTTTTAAGCTAACACCTGAAACTTATAGGAAAACATTTCATGAGTATAGATGTAAGGCAGAAGAAAGTGTGTGTGAATATGTTGCTGAACTGAGCACTTATTTTCATAGGTGGATGAGTGGATGTCAGGTCACCACTTTTGAAGGGCTGGCAGACCTTTTGGTGAAGGAACAAACCCTTAGCACTTTGCCTGAGGACATAAGGATCTGGCTAGCTGACAGACAATGTGCTACTTCAGATGAGTTGGGGAAGTATTATGGGAAGAAATAGCCAGGGAATTGTTATGGCTAGGCTTGTATAGGGCCTAGGGTCAATAGCCTAGTACCAACCTATGAACCTATAAGAAGGGAGACCTATACTAGCATGCAGGGCATCCCTGCGCAGGAAAGGGATCCTCAGTACTGCTCATGGGTCTAAAGGAAACCATGCTGGGTGGCCCAGACTGCCCCAACAGGATCTGCCAGTAGAAGGGGAAGCTACTAGTTTAGGTACACTTCCAGAACCTTGTGTTAAATGTTTTGAATGCAACCAGTGGGGCCATGTGGCATAGAGATGTCCACGGAGGCAAGGTGGGGAACAAATGGTGAGGGAGCCAATAAGTGGGAAGGACAAAATGCCAATAGTAGGTTGTCGAGGCAAAAGGGCTACCAAACTACCATCCTGCAGATGTCCTGATAGGGTAGGATTTTGATGAGACAGTACTATGCATTAATGCAGTTACATGCAGTCAGTCTTTGAGACAAGCATGTGGGTCTAGTGTCCTGGGGAGACCCAGGCAGACCGCATACTTGCAGCCAGGACTGGTGAGGTGGTTACTTCAGGGAGGGAGCTACACTGTAGCAGTGAAACTGAAGGTGAGCCACAGCTACTTGTGGGTACTGATGTCCCCTTGGACAAAGTGACTGCAAAGGTACAGGCGAGTAGTAGTACCCAGGCTGACAGTGAGGCACTGCTGTCAGAGGATACCAGACTTCCTGTGGAAGGGGAACTGGGAAGGGTCACAATGAGATTTAAGACAGGTTCAGCTCTCAGACCCTACATTACAAGGCCTGAGGCAGGTATCTAGTGAGACACCTGGTTCTCAAGGGAAGGGGGATTCTGTATGCTGAGACAAAGGGTTACTGTATAGAGAGTGGACTCCTGAGGGACAGCTAGAAGGTGAGATGATACAGCATTTGGTAGTGCATAGAGCCTACCATCTGGCACTTCTAGCCACAGTCAAAAAAATATATATAGTGAATCAAAGATAAAGTGGAACCAGCAACAAAAAATCCAAAGCAGCAAACAAAAGCAAGTTCCACAGCGCTATACTAAAAAACTTTTATTAAAACAAAGCTTTCGGACAAAAGTCCTTCTTCAGTGTTAGATAAAATTCTAGTCAGGACATCACATCCTTTATACTTAAAATACATTAAGACACATGACACAGCCTACCATTCATAAATCAAACTTAATAAAAATGTTAAGAGCACTGCAACTGAATGGGTTCCTCATCAAAAGGTCTTGAAGAAATATGTTACATTTCAATAAGTCAGAAACTTTTAAATTGCTGACTGCTAGGAAACTTGGTAAAACACATATTACACTTGCAAATGCCACCATATAAATACATATAAGTAGAACTATATATTTTTTCTTTCATTTCTGTAAATATGTACTTCTAGCCAAACATATTCTAGCTAAACATATTCAATCGACAATTTATCAAAGTTTTTGATAGACCTAATATGTTCATATACTCACTATAATTTTATTCTAACGTTTATATGCATATCCACCTAAACATTTGTTACAATACATATTATCAATACTTAAAAATAGCAATAATTTATTTTACTTGTTGTCATTTCTTCTTCAAAATAGGTTTAATTGTAACTTGTTTATTCATACCAGGATAGGTTTTTTCCATATTATTGCCTTCTGTCAGCATTTAAACGAATAGTCCACTCATATTCCCTGGGCCAGTGCACGGGCGTCACAAAGGAGATGTAAGATATGAATAGGTATTTGTTTGTATTAAGATATATAGTTTATCTTGGTGTTGAGCAAGAATGGAGCCAGCTTTTGGCTAGAAAGTCTTTCAGAATGGTTTTCAAGCATGAGAGTGAGGGTATTGACCTAATGGATAGAGTTAAGGAGTTCCAGGCCTTAGCAACATGGCACGAGTGCAGACAAACCCCAGCAAATTTAATAGGTTTGTGGACAGACATGAATATTTGGTCATTGGATTGCAATGACCAATTAGAAACATAGTCATAAACACTGTTATTTAGTGCTTGCCATGCAGATGGCTTCTGGATAATTTTATAGGTGGATAAAAGCTATGCATATGTTAATTGATGGGATAGTTCTAACCAATTCAGGCTTTTTAGTGCTATACAGTGGAGGGCTCAGAAAGGGGTATTTGCTTCAAATTTAGCAACTCTGTTATAGCATTGTTCAAGTTTTGATTGTTGTGATGTCCTGAAGGTTAGTAAGGATGGGAGCACCATAAAGAAGTGTGGTGAGCTGATAAGTAGTGGCAAGTATACCTTTAGCTGCATTTATGAGAAAGTTTTTGGCTCTGTAAAGCCTCTCTAGTTTTGGGTGAGTTTTTCTTATGCAATTTGGTATATGCAGGTTGAATTTAAAATTATCATCCATTATCATCCCTAATAATTTGCTATGATAAGTGACGTAAATGCTTGCATTATCAAGAAAGAGGACTTTAAATTTTGATTTTTCATTGGAGAGAAATTTGGGGGGAAAAGTAGTAGTTTTTTGGGGGATTGAGCATGAATTGTGATTTACAAAGCCATGTTTCAGTTGCTGTTAAAACCTCCTGAGTATTATTTTTTGGAGATGTGCCACATTGCTAGATGCGTAAATGAGTGTGGAGTCATCTGCATACTGTATTTGGGAGGCCTGTTGTGTGGATGTTGTGAACTTTTTTAAAAAGTTTTTTTTTCATTCTCCTAGGCTGTGAACTTTTCCAGGCATTACTTCCTTAGTGCGACTACACCTGTGGGTGAAACATTCATTTATTGGACATGAATAGCATGTTGTGGGTTGCCCACAGCTATATCTACAGCCCCCTCTTATGCACTTGTTTGTCAGCCATGGTTACTGCTACATTCAGGCTCACCCCCCATTTTATGTATTGTAGTCATGGTCACAGTGACCTTCATTTATTTAGTTGTTTATCATCTGCACTTTGCATTATGCATAGCCTTGCATTAGTTATATAATATAATCAAGCTTCAACATACAGGCATGCAAACCCAAATTCCTAGAGGCATGTACTTCATAAGGTTTACATTGTACACATGCCCCCAGCCCACAGGCATATGGAGATAGTAGAGCACCATGTCAGGGTCCTGGGTTCCCATTTCCATGTATATAACAACATTGCTACAGCTAAGTGGTATCCACCACAGGGTTTGCTCTCATTGGTGAGGTACTTTACCAAACAGGACCCTTTCTTAACTCTGTGAAGCTGTAATATGGTAACGAGCAGTTTTTTTTAAAATGGTGCTAGCAGTTTCTATGGTGCTAACAAAAAAACAGTTTGCACCACAGCTATGATGATGAAGCTACTTAGCACCACTGATTCCGAATAACTGCCATAGAACATTGTTGCACTCAAACTTGCTGTTGATAGACATGCACATCATAGTGTCCACAAAGCATGTGATCAATGTACTCATGCACTACAGTGCAGTGCTAGGGACATACAGTAGTGCCACAGTACAGGACCATTTTGTGCTTTATGTTATCCACAAATGGATGTCTGCGTACAGTGGGATGGCATTTTGCTCCTACAGTGGACCTGAGTGAGTGTCCCTGGCTATTTCAGGCAATGGGGAATACAGGGCTTCAGCTGGTTCTGCTACAGAGATAAAGATTTTGTGTTTCTTTTTTTCTGCATAACATCTTTTAGACATGCCTGCTGGGACAGTACAATGATCTTTTGTGGAAGATGGATACCTGGCATGAGCTTACCAGTTTGGTGAGTGATGCCAGTGTCATTACCTATTTTGGTGAGCAGGGCTGGCATTAACAGTGATCTGAGGCTGCACCACCCTAATCTGCTTTGTTTATGTGACGCAGATTTTATAGGGAGTGAGACAGATGTATGCCATGAGCATTTTTTCCATATTATTGCCTTCTGCTATCTTAACTATCAACAATGAATACTTAAATATGCATGCTTTGTTTTTGAGTGGCAGAAGACTGACAGTTTAACATGGCTGAATGTTATAGAATGCAACAATGAGTCTCCCAGCAGCAAGGTGTGGACAATATCTGTACCAGTTCCCTGTAAAACTGATGCTGCTTTCGTATCAAATGTGTATAATAATTTTCCGACATTCTCATCCTTCCAATTGTCAAAAAGGAGGAGATAAAGCCATGCTCACCTTGGTCTGTCTGTGCTGGGTAATACCTTTAGCACTGAGTCATCAGTAGCCACCTGATCTGCCTCTCAGCAGGGGAACAATGGTTCCCTTGCTACAGATGACCTGGGGGGGGGGGTCATTGATACAGTCTGTGGCTGTTTCTAATGAGGACAGGGCACAGGCTCTTCATTCCATAAAATACATTTAATAGATGTTACATGGCCACAAAGGCTTATGACTATGCATGCCTTGAAATTACCCTCCGTCAGGATGTACCTCCTTTCTCATTGAGAGCTATACTAATCAATGCCAGAGTAAATTTGTGGATATCCATAAATCCACTCAGGGTATGTTTAAAGGAAGGTATTGATTCACACTGCTTAACATGCAGTGGAAGTTTATATCAGAGGCTTGGGAGGTACTGATTTATAAATCAGTCCCTCCACCATGTCTTGTTTATCTGTTGTACTAGTACTAGCACAAATACTTTTGCCTAGAATCTTCCCCAGGTTGGTGCGGTGAGTGGCTTTTAATCATTATGAAGTAGAGCAGAGTCAAGTATATACTGATAAAATCACATCTGGAGAAGCTGATGTAGAAGGGTACAGGGTCTTATTCTACTGGGATTTAGAAATTAAGGAACCACCCTTGTACAAGGCAGACAAGGCTTATTTAACCAATGTGGACCTCAACCTATTTATTATTATTATTATTATTATTATTATTATTATTATTATTATTATTATTATTATTATTATTATTGTTACTATTAGTATTTTTATGAGGCCGCTGCTTTAGGAACTTAGGAACAGTAAGGGCAGCAGTTAGACAAGTAAAAATTCCTCAGTAAGATCAATAGCCAGGAGGGAATAAAAGTAGCAAAAGGGGAAATGGGGAAAAGCAGAGGCATGAGAAGCATTCTGAATTTTTAGCAGAATATAGTCTGATAGGAAGAAGGGTTTTTATGTAAGGTGCTACTTCCCAAACTGGGACCCACATGAGGGTTCCTTACACCTATTAGAATTCATATTGTTTTTGAGTATAAAACCTGACTTTTTTACTAGAAGAAGAAGAAGATTATAGGATACTGAAGATAAAGGGATGCCCCATCTAAAAGTGGTGAACAGGAAAGCACCTTCATGGGATCGAGTGGGTGTGGTAAGCAAATGGATACCTCTACTATATAGTGGAGAAATGAGGAGTTGGTCCCTTCAGCTACACAGACTTATGGAAGAACTGGTTAGAATCCAATTATACATGGAACTCACAACTGGCAGATCTGGAAAACTGGTAAAGTACTGGCCACCATGGTGCAGCCAGGCCAGGCTGGGTTAACTGTCGGTGTCTGACAGGAGGATCATTCTAATAAGATTTTAATAAACTCAGCATGATTGACAATCTTATCACTTGAATAAAAGTTTGAAATGTTAGGAAAAAAAATCATATTTGAATGTTTGGTGAGAATTTTAATTTCATGTATGATAACGTAACAGAATTTGGTGACTAATTTGCTGATGTGAAATTTAGCTGTAATATCTGTATGGGCACAGCCAAATTATCAGTCTTCTGATAAGAAATCTGCAAATGTATGGACAGAAGGGTGCCTACCCCAGAATAGATCACTGTGCTCAAAGGACAAATGGTGTTGGTTGATTGGGTGGGGTATTGCTGGGCAACATGATTTTTTGGTTGGTTGCCTGGCATGCTACTTGTTTTTTTAAGTGCTTTTCAATGCTTACATCACAAATGAACATTGCTACTGAATACAAATGTATGTGATTTTCTTATATATAAAACATTTACAAACACTAATGCATTTCTAAAATGTTTAATAACTACTGTAATGTTTATTTGTTTATCCTGGGTAGTGGTTGAAACAGGGCTTTATGTATCAGTACGTTTTCTCTGATATAAAATATGCAAAAAAAAAAAACAAAAAAAACAAAAAAAAACAAAAAAGAACAAAGAACAGAATAGTTCTTCGAAGTTTACCCAGTTTCTCCCCTCCCAAGGGTCTTGGGTTCATTTAGGATTCATAAGTAATCGAAATTATTAAGATGGGATGCAAAGTTAAAAGTACCTAGATATATGTAACCCCTAATGAGACTAGTAATATTAACAGCAAAAAAGCCATCACTCATAAATGGAAGAAAGTGGACAAACTTGACTGCAGGAATGTAATAGAAATTATGAAAGAAATTAAAGAAATGCAGTTATCAATGCAAAATAGGAAAGTGGGAAGAAAATTTAAGAATAAATTGTTGCTCTGAGATCATGTGGTGCCTATTCGGTGGTAAAAGAAATGGAATCAGAAGTAAGAGAAACTAGAAAGTGAATTTGTGTAAATAAAAAAAGAGAAGTTGGACTACTGTGTATGATGTATCAGAGAAAGATAGTCTTATAAAAACTAAAATTGCTCTAAATATTTAGAGCTTGTGTAAATGCTTTTTAAATCTCGTCTTTCTGGTAACAACTTTGCATGGAAAATGTTTTCTGTTAGTGAATTGCTGAAACTCTAAACAATTAATTGGCCAGCCATGTTAAAACATCACCGGACATTAATATGGAAAATGTGGCTGTGTAACAGGTGGCCAACAGTGAAGATATGTACGGAATATAAAAATTTGAAGTGCTAATATGTAAATAAAGTGTTAAAAAATCAGTAGTATAAATAAAGAATTTACTTTTCTTGCTACCCCCCCAAACAAAAAAAAATGTTGAATGACTCTACGAAGATAAGACAATTGGATTAAAAGCAGTTATCACAATATTTTGTCTTAAAAACAATTTATTCACTCATATAGTCCAGAACACTACCATTATCCATGTGCAGTTAGTTTCCCTCTCTTATTCAAGTGGCTCTCAACAATTTCTAGACCTTGTGATCACAAATTCCTAAATGTTCTACTGATACAGGCTACACTGGACCTGTGATAGCCCAGTATGTGTGTGTTCTAGTGATGCAGACCTGGCATGGCACCCCAAAACAATTTGGATTATAACGAACGCCACATTGGAGCAGCAAGAAAAACATCTATCCTCCCATACTATTGCAGTTCAGTGATCTGTATGGTCATTGTGCAAACTGCATGCTTTGTGGAAAGTATGCATCATTCAACGGTGCATCACAATCTTGATATTTTAGGATTTTTGGATGTAACCAGGATGGTAGTGTTTTAAAAATTGCTAAAACATTTCTGCTAACTCTAAATATGACTTTGTGGTACAGTTGGCCTAAGATACTACACAACTACTGTTATGGCACCCAAAGAAATTCCAGTGCATTAATAAATGAGAACATTATGATTATTTTCACTTTCAGTTTCTCTTTTTCCACGTTTATGGCAGTTCATATCTATTCTTAACCTTTTGTTACATATTTTGTTATACTTCTACTAAAAAGAAAACATTTTCAAGTGCTCTTGGATCAGTTTTTAATCTTAGTTTTTGATGGCATTTATTTTACAGTTTTTTGTAACAAGGGAAGCCTGAGAGGTCACATAGTCAGCTTAAGAGCATTTGCTCACTTACTTAGACTCATACAATATATAAGAAAAGGCTGTTTAAAACATACCCACAGCTTTACAAATGCACTTCTTTAATAAGCACAAATGTCTGCAAACATCTAATTTTATTAAGCAGTAATGCATTATGGAAACTCTAGAAAATGTAACAGGTAAGTTGAATAAAGTTTATTCTTTCCTTAGTTTTCAGCATTATTAATCAAAATAATTGCATGACATTGCTTTCAAAAATATAGTTGTTTATTCTCATACACCATAATGTTCCAGGGAGGATTCATCTTTCTTAACTAATGTTTCTCCATTATAGAACCATAGAAATGTTAGCATACTAAAGTCAGTATTCCCCAACGCTTGCTACTGATGAAATAACCCGAGAATGAATAGCTTCCTATGAAACTCTAACTCAGTAGGTAAGGGAATATATTAAATATAATGGTTGGTTGTGCTGCCTTGAGAGCAATACCCAAGAAAAGTGGAAAGAAAGATTAAAAATAAATGGTTGCTGTGAGATCATTCAGTGCACCAAAGTATTAGCATTTCAGACTGGTGAGAAACAACAGGAACGGATTAACCATCAGAGACTCAGAATCTAATTTTCAGGTGCATGACCTAGTGATAAATAATATAAATAAGCAATATAGGACTAATGAGAAAAAGGAAGTGCTATACATTGGCCATATTCTATGTTTTAAAAGTTGACAAGTTTTTGGCATCACTTTTAATGTGGGTACTGCAGACAAGGTTGTGCTGCTGTTCGCCAGGATAATAAATAAGAGTGTGAGTAAAAAATAATGAAGGAAAAAAGTAAGCACATACTAAAAAAGTATGTATTTTGGAATTTTAAGTACAAAGATTCAAACAAGAGAATTTTCTAGATAATAAAATGTACTTTAATACAGAATAACAAAATACATATGCACATCTTTACAATCAGCACACAGGGCTGCTTTAGCTGATGCCAGTAAGGGAATTTAATACAGGAAATTTAATTTAAAAGGACTCCTAAAGTCTATGTGTGGGGTGGGTATGTTGGTAGCACCTTTTTTTCTTCTGCCTAGTGCACAGGTTCATAGGGTCATAGGTAAGTACTAGGGTAGTTGCCCTTGTGGTCCATTTTAAACCTAGCCAGTTTCCCTTTTTATGCTTAAAATGTTGTATCTTTTGGCTTTTCCCGGTTAGGGGTTGCCATAGCGGAACTCCAGTCTGCTAATGATTGGCAGTAGATTTTTACATACTGAGTTGCCAGTTCTGACGCACAACCTTCAATAACCTACTATATTTGGTTATAGATTGACCTTACCATTCCATAATCGATAATTATACATCACACGTAATGAGAATAACTGGGATCATACAATAGATAATTTGAGGGGACCCATGCATGGATTAAAGCATTTAGGAGATACATCTGTCCATTACTAGTGCAGTGGACAGTCTTTGGGTACATTTTCTGTTTCCCATCCATAGATTTAAGTTCAGGTTGAAAATGGACATGATCCTCATTGTAAGTTTTAATGCGTTACATTTCAGTGGAATAAGTGAGAACATATTTTTTTACTCAGCATGATCTCCTCTGATAAACTAGCAAAGCCTCTGAAAATATCTGCAGTTATTTCTACTTCTGTAAATTATTTTTCATGCATTAGAACTTGACCTGAACAACCCAATGTTACAGTACATTACCCAAGTACATTACTCAAAATTCTCTAACATGAACACTTTTCTTTAGCTTCTACACAAAAGAAATTGGCACAACAGCCTGCTTCACCCAACTCCGGTGCTCTCCATCTTTCATAACATAAAAAAATAAATAATTTGATCTACCCATATATGTAAACAGGCAATTATTTTGCACTACTTAGGTAGCACCTATGGAAATATGTTTATTTCAACATATGTTTAGGTTAAAATTACGTTACTTCTTACCCAAAATTGACAGCGTGACTCCGGCACTGCAAATAAGGGCATGACATCACGTTTAAACCACCTTAACACATATAAGCAGGTCTTATACTACTACAAAAAGTAACCTTCTAGATGAAGCTAAAACGGCAACAGCTTCAGGTTAGTCATTGAACACAATCCACTGTACCGCTTGGAAAGTGATTGAGCAGCAGCAGGGGGTTACTTTCTTGTTAAGTCTACTCTGTAAATCTGTGGCTACCCCTTTGAACTGGCAGTTAGATGAACTAAGGTCTTTGGGCATACCTGACTGTCATTGTTATTATCTTGTGTGACTAACGGGAAAGCTGTGTTTGCATACTAAGTAAAAAACACGAATAACACATGCAAGATGTTACACTTCTTTGGTCATCTAGAATAATTCAAAGTTCAGATAAAAAATATTAATAAACCCATCAGAACTGTAGTCTGACATTGTGGAACATAAGGAAGCAATTTTATAATGACGAATAACCATGCTGCTAAGACTGTTTCTAGTATGTCTTGTAATTGTTGTAAACTTTTATTTTTTCCCTAGTTTTTCTTGTAAAAAATTGCACAGTGAGGCACAGCTGTCTCATTTTCAGGGCCAGCCCATGAGTAGTAGGAAGGTACTGATGGGCTTCAAACCTGGGTCTTTTCTTTGTATGCATGTTAACATATGAGTCAGCACATATTTTTTCCTCAATTAGTATTTTCTTTTATCCAAATGTAGTATGTCCAATCAATATTAGAAGAGAATTTACAACAGATGCTTATGTTTGAATTCCTAGGTGTCAAAGTGGACTTTATACTGTTGTTTAAATGGGATGGGATTTATTAGCTAGAAGTCAGCAGACATGTTGGGTTAGGGTATCATTACCCCATCTGAGAGACACTTACCCATGATGTTTTCCAGTTCTTACCTCTCCTTTTATTGTAATTATTCTGATGTTTGTTGAAAGAAGCAACATTGCCTATGTACGGAACTGCATCTAGAATGTATCTTAAGCTGCCAGATCTCACTTCTTGCTTACCCCTTTCAGGTGAACACCAGTTCTTTGTTAGCTACAAACCTGAAACTTATAAAAGAGGAAAGTGTACATTGCCTAATAAATCACTTACTTCTATGGTGAAGTAAACCTCAGTATTCCAGATAGCAGACTATGTCTCTTAAAAGGAAAAGATGAAAACTCTTGTGGTATTCCACCTAGACTTACAAAAGCCTGTCTATGTAATTTCACTGTAGCTCTTGGTATAGTAAGTGATAAGCATAAGGATTTGTTTTTATTTTTGGTCACAACACACCTAGTCATCATTTGCTCCCAGCAGCATCTTCTTATTCAGTGGGTCTATGAAACCTGACTTACTTCTCATAGACGTTGCCCAAGCCATGACTGGAACTAGTGAGGAGATCAAGGCACAGTGGGGCAGCATCATACTGTGGCTGAATAGGAAGTTTGTTAATGTGCCAATGCCCCTATTCCCGCTGTGCACCCATTCTGTCTCTGGGAATGGTGTGCAACAGGCACTGCTGATGGATCATCCTACCTCAGTCCTGCAGCCCCCCAATGATAGCACCTATCTGTCTGTCCCCGTTTTACACCAGGGATAAACCTTAAGGTGCATCCAAGTTCCAGCATTCCCCACCCAGGATGTGCACATCCATCCTCCCCACCTGTGCCGTAAATATCCTGAGCTGCTAATCAAACTCGAGTTCCCTGGGACATAGCAGGACTGTATCCCTCTACACTACTGTCACAGACAGCACTAGGAACTTAAGTGATTTGTTCTTATACATGTGGGAGCTGATGAATGTATTCACACCGCCATGCTGCTTAGCTTCACAGCCTAACCCCTTAACCATTATGTTACATGATTTCATCAACACATTCTGTGGTGCAACTGAATGAGTATGTACTTTGCACTTGTAGATTACTAATAGTCATAAAACAAAACTCAGGTAATATTGTCATTTAGTCATGCAAAATACTGACTCCAGAAATCAGTCTATAGCTCATGGCTTAAATAAAATACATGTGCGCATTAGAACTAACAAGACAGATGGTAGCGATGCAAAGTCCTTGATGCATATAGATACAATACTGTCATTCTGCCTCTTTTATATCTATAGTTAATTATTAATTGCACTTTATGGAGGTGATCAGCAGATCATTACTTTGCTCCTTTTAAAAAGTAGGATAATCATAACAAGATTTTGTACACACTGTCCAAGAAAGAGAGAAGAAAAGAAAAAGCAGTGTAAAATGGTCCTTATAGAAAAGGTTGAAGTAAGGCTGATTATCTTCTATCTTCTGCATGTCCACTGTGAATACTGAAAAAGAATAAGAATGAAACAAACAAAAAAAAAAACAAACAAACAAAAAAAAAACAAACAAACAAAAAAAAAAACGAATAGGAAATTGTTTTGCCATAGGTAAAATAGCAGACAGGTGCCACTGCAGACACTGTAAATATAAGAAAGAGCTTTAAACAACTAACCATTACTAAGTACTATGGATCATTTCTATTTGGGGAAGTTAATATGAAAACCTCTTGATAATATTTATGTACATTCTTAGGCAGTTAAGAAAAAGGAAAGTACACTTACCAAAACGGTAGATGTTTGAATGATCATTGCTGCAGTAGCCTTAGCTGTATGGGTTATATTCTGCCAAATATATAACAGATGGCCAGCTGCCAAAGCTTCAGGGCCCCTTCCACGTGCCCAAACAATCAAGCAGGGTGAGCTGTGCTGACTAAAAGACAAGTTTGGGCACAAAGCCCTTCAGAGCTTTCCTGTCAGCAGGGAGATTAAGGCTGAGCCCTGAAAGGACAAGGCTAGGTGCACCAAAAAATAAATGTCTACACCCTAGCATAAAAGACCCACCAAAAAACAAGGGGTGGTGAAGGGAGGGAACAGCTACTGCAGCAGTGACCATTCGAACATCTACTGTTATGGTAAATTTAACTAACCCAACTGTACTATGTTCATCATACTGATCACTGCTGCAGTCGCCTTAGCTATATGGAAAGATTACCTTAGTTAACTACATTTGGAAGGTGGAAGGAGAAGGGTCCAGGAGCCCCTGGAGAATGGTCCTAGCAAAGCTTGATCTGGGCCTAGAGAAGGAATCAAGCTTATAGTGCATTGTAAAAGTATGTACAGATGACCAAGTCTCAGCTTCTAGAATACTTCTAGAATCCAACCCTTTCCAAAAAGCCATAGAAGTAGCCAAGGTCCTTGTAGAGTGGGGGTGCACCCTGGCTGGAATAGGTTTGTTGTGGTAAGTATAAGAAAAAGGAATAGCCTGAGACAACAATTTGGAAATGGTCTGTTTTGCCACCAGTTGTCCCTTCTTCTTACTTTAATAAGAAATTAACAATTGATCTGATGATCGAAAAGATGTAGTTCTGTCAAGGTAGTACTTGATATCCAAGGTATGGGGTATCCTTTCTTCCTCATTTTTAGGTTGAGGAAAGAAAACAAGAAAACAGTAAGATGCAAAGTTTGACTTAAAGTAAATTTGAATATGACTTTATCCATAAGAAAAGAATTAGTTCTCAAAGTAACTCTTGCCTTGTGGAAAATAAGGTAGGGTTGACACTCTATAAGAGCTTGCAACTCAAATACCATTCTTACAGAGGTATGAACAATCAATACTGTTTTCCATGTTAAGAACCTCAAGAAAGCCAGATTAGCTGGTTCAAATGCAGCAAGTCTTAGTTTCGCTAACACAAAGTTAACATCCCAAAGATGGGTCACCAGTTTACTTGAAGACCTGTTATGCAAAACCTCTTTCAAAAACATTTTGACATGTGACTGCCTTGAAAGAGGAGGATCCATGGGCAGACATGCTGAAATGGCCAATAAATTACCTTGATAGAGGAATAAGAAAGGCCATAGGACAGTAACTCACACAAATAATTAATTAATTCTCCTACCCCTCCCTGGTTCACTGTTGTTAGAAAATTTAAACAAGACACAAGGGACAGTAAAGGTCTCTCAAACCCTCTAATGGCTCAACATATGTTGTCTGCAATTACAGATTTTTCAAAAGTACTAAGTGATCTTTTATTTGCTAATAATTGGACTGCAGAGACCACACTAAACTGGGTTGCATAATTTCTGCCCCCCCCCCCACTCTGAGCTCTGCTAACACTCCTGCCAAATTTCTTACTCTCATCTTGACTCAGCTCTTTCTTTTAAAAAGGTTAAAGAAATATAATATCATATTAGTGACACCTAAGTTGATTGGACACTGCTCCAATCTCTGCTCCAGAGTCTGCAAGCTCTCCCTGTTGAATAAAACCCAAACCCAATTACAATTTGTACTCCAGGCTAACACTTACCTTCTGCAGTGGTTCTGGAAGTTCTGATTGGATGATAGTTTTTTCATAATAGCAGTATTCCTCTTCTGGCTGTGCTGTCTTTCTAACTGACAGCAATTTGTTATGTGGCAAGACACTCTATCTCCCTTTCTCCCTGTTACCCTAGGCATGCCTCAAGGATCTATATGCGGCCCCTTGCTCTTAACAATATTCACAAACAACCTCCATAAAGCCATTCTTCATGCAAGCCTAGTCCAGTACTCAGACCACTCTACCCTAATCTGCCCCTCTCTCCAACATCTACAGAAAATAACTTAAGAATCCTTCCCAGCAGTTGAAAACTGGTTAGCAGACTCCAAATTAATACTCACCCCCCCAAAAAAAAAAAACAGCTTATGCTCTTTCACCCCTCCAAAACTATAGACCCCATTGCTTCTTTTACAGTTAACACTTCTGACAACACCCATATCACATCAGTTGCACATGCCAAGCTACTAGGTGTCATCACTGACGAAAACATGAAATTCAACAAGTACATAGCTCAAACCATAAAACAAAGTGCACAAAAAACTAGGCACACTCTACAGATGTAAAAACTACCTGACCTCCAGTAGTAAAACTACCATAGCAAGAGCCCACCTACTTTCCACATTACTCTACTCTTCTCCCATCCTAGTTAACCTAAATGAAGGCGACCTAAACAAACTATCCACTTGTTATAACAAGACAGCTAAATTTGCAACTTTCTACAGATCTCATTATTGTCAAGCCCTTTGGTAACTGTCCTGGACTGAATTACCAAACTTACTGACCCTAACTCAACTCATCCTAGCTCACCAAATTCTCTATTGCCCCAACAAAACCCCAACTCTAGATGGCCTAATTGACTATTACATCAACAGCTGTCAGCTAAGGTCCACCAAGAAAGGACTGGTAGAAGTATCTAAAAGTAGACATATCTCAGGTGATTCTCTTCACTCCTGTACTATTGCAAAAATGTGGAACTCTCTCCCACGCGAAATCAGGATTCAGACAAATAAAATCAGCTTCAAAACTCAACTAAAATCCTATCTCATCAAGTCTTTAATATGTACATGCTCTGACCCAAGCTAACTCCCTCAACCTCACTCTATCTTCATATCTCCTCTACATCTTGAACCATAACTATATCTGCTATAAGGTCTTCCAATAACCTCTAACTCATATAATTCCTTGTAATACAAACACTAGCAATGTTTGGGGAATTACATATTAAGTTTTTCAACTTAACACTGCTGTTAAGTATAACACTGTTGTGAATATTCTCACCTGTTCCCTGTACTACTTATACTCATGCGGGAATCTTTGACAAATTTGTAAGCCTCTTTTCTAAATTGTTGTAAGTTTTTTTTCCTTTGACTGATATATTGTATTGTTATATGTTTCATATATTGTCATAATGTATGGAGCTTTTCTACCCAGGCTTCCGCTGAAAACAGGCAACCCTGCTCAGTCGGACTTTCCCGGTAAACAAATATAAAATAAATAATTAAATAAATAAATATTGTAAACCAGAGAACAACTAGCCCTGAATGGGTGCTGTTTATGTTGATGGCACCTGTTTATGTTGATGGCAGCAACTAGAAAACATTTTCCATTTGCTAATATATAATTTTCTAGTAGCAAGCTTTCTTGCATCCATTAGTACCTGCTGTACATCCTCAGAAAACAGGTGCATAAAAAGAATTCAGACCCTATCATCCAGGCATTCAGTTGAATATAACTAATTTTTGAGTGTATCAAACACTCATGTTCTTGTGTGAGTAGATGTTCTTGTGTGAGTAGATCCATTCTGTGAGGAAGCTTTTGGTAATTGCCCTTGACCATTTCCAAGAAAAGGGAGAACAATGGCTGCCTGGGCCAGAAGGGAGTCACCACAATGATCTTGGCATATTCCCAATGAATCTTTTGAGCATTACTGTCCAAAAACAAAACAAAAAAAAAAACAAAAATAAAAAAAAAAACAACAAAAAAGAAAAGGCATCTGTCTTCCAGGCCTTCTTGCATGGAGTCATGGAGTCCTGGAAGATAATTTTGCCAGTTGATTGTTCAGAGAGGAGGCAAAAGGTCTGCTAGAGGAACTCCCCCAGGACAGATCAAATCTTGGAAGACTCCCTGATCTAGTTTCTTTTTGTGAGAGTCTGCCCTAGTTCTCCTCAGTTTGCCTGCCACAGCATGTTGCTGTGAAGCTATATCCCAAGCTAACAAGGCCAGTCTGTAAAGGAGTTACAACCTGGTTCCTCCTTGCTTGTTGATGTGCTACATCACTGTGGTTTAGTCTATAACCACTTGAGGTGGTCCCAGCGACCAAGGATGGTTTAGGGAGTTGATGTCTTGATCAGGGCAAGCATTTCCTTCATATATCTGTGCTTGTGTCTTTCCTTCATGTCCCACACCCCCTGCACTTTTATCTCTCTTGAAATTGCTCCCCAAACAAAGTCTGAAGCATCTGTGGTGACTGTCTGCTTTGGAGCTGAGAGAGAGAAGGAAAACCTTGATTTAAGGATATCCGTTGTCTTCATCAAGTGATTTCTCTTCTTTCAAACCCCGGTACTAGAATCTGAGAAGATACAGGGTATTGATGATGGGACCAAACAGATTTCAGATACCACTCTATCTTTCTCATGTGAAGTCTTACCAGGAGTGTCATGATAATCATAGATAACATGAGACTCAAAATCCTGAGGTTTTCCATCACAGTGAACAAGTCTGAGTGGAAAACCATAGAAATATATCTAAATACAGATATATTTTTCCTGTGGAAGAAAAGCACTTTGAACTCAGGTGTCTAGTTGATATCCCAGGAACACAATCCTGTGTGAAACCAGTCAAGAAAGACATTTGAATTTCTCTTGGAATCCCAACTTGTGCAAGAGATCTCTCACCCAAGAGTGAGAGATCCCTGACATTTTGAAAAGACTCTGCAAAGATAAGCAAATCATTTAAATGTGGAAAAATTTAGATACCTTGCAACCTACAATGAGCTATAGCTGGAGCTAATCATTTTGAGAACTCTCTTGGTGCAGTGGATAGTCGAAAGGGTAAGACAGAGAACTGATAATGTCATCCAGACACACAGATCCTTAAGAAATGCCTGAAGTCTGGATGAATAGGAATGTGATGATAAGCATCCATTGAGTCTGGTGTTACCAGAAAACTTGAAAGAGGAAGAAGAGGCAACAGGTTGTGAAGTGACATCATTTTGAAATTGGGCCTTATCACAAACAGGCTTAAGAAAGATCCAGAATTGGTTTCCATGTGTTGTCATTCTTTGGGAATAGGGACATCCTTGAATAAAACCCCTTCCCCACCTGGGAAGGAGGAACTGGTTCTATCACTGCTTGGGACAGCATATGATGAAAAACAGTTGGAAACAAAATGGTCTGATCTGCAGGATGAAGAATGAAACCCTGTAGAGGAGGAATTTCCACCCACTGCCAACTATAACTCTGACAAACGATTTTCAGAACACATTTTTCCGAAATAATCTGTTGTAAAAGAGAATAACAAAGAAATTCAGACTTTCTGGAAAAGAAAGAAAGTGGGACAGGGTGGGAGGGGTCACAAGGTTTATTGTATAGTCATTCAGACTTTTTGGAGTCTCCTTGATTTTGGGAGGTTTGAGACTTCTTTTTGGAACCCCCTTGCCACTTATTAACCGTCTGTTTATCTGAATTCTGTTGAGACTGTTCATTCTATTTTTTCATCAAAATTGGATGAGAAGAAAGAAAATCCCTTGGACAATTTGGAAAAGGAGGACTGAAAATCATAGGTGTTCCCTGGATCCACTTGCCCCTTTCATTACACTTTTTGATCACCTTTAACAGAGAAGCCAGACACTAAATCTCAATCCAAGGGAGAATTTAAAATCTCATTTTGAACAATATCGGGAAGGTTCTGAGAATGCAGCCAAGCAAACCTCCTTAAAACCATACCAGTAGCCATAGCCCTGGAAGAAGTATCAACAGAGTCATACACACACTGCAAACGAGTGGTGCTCTGTGCAGTAGAAGAAACTAAGTTATTTAAAGCAGATTTTTCTTCACAAGAAGAACCTGTAGATTAAACATTCCTCATACTTTTACAATATGTAAGAATAAACTTTAATGTATGAGACTGACAATTTAAAATTCTGAAATTCAAAGTTGCAGAAGTATACACTTTTCCCCATATTTATCAATATTTTTTCCATCTTTATTAGAAAGAGTAGGATTGGAATTAACTAAATGCTTAGCAGCAGAGGACTCAACTCAGGCTATAGCTGCTGGGTCAGGTTTGGGAATAGTGTATAAAAATTTAAAATACTGAGGAACTTTATACATCCTCTCTGGCTTTTTAGGGACAGCTGGCTGAGTATCAGGAAAATTTCAGGCAGTAAAACACACATCCTCTAAAGCAGACAGGACAAGAGGAATGGTTGTATGTTCTTGAAAATCGGTCTCTAACAACTCATAGTATTTTTGAGGGGCTGTGAAACTTCAGTGTTCTCCCACTGAAAACACTGCACATTCTATCAATATACAGAATTTACAGAAAAAAGAAGATAATGAAGAATACTGGATACAGAAAGAGAGAATTATTAAATTCTAAGACAAGTGGGAATGAAATTGGTGAATTGGGGTCTTTCCCATGTGGCAGATGCAGAGGTGTGTAGTAAGATCAGAAATTTACATGGGTCTGTTATTAATAGAAAAAAGTTTAAGGATAGATATTTTGACTGCAATTCCCTTGGGGTAGTGTACATTTTAGGTTGTGGGTGCTCACTGGTCATGTGGTATGTAGGACAAACTAGGAGAAAGGTAAAGTTGAAAATGTTGGAACAAGTGAGTGACATCCGGAATACAAGAATGGATATCCCAGTAGCCCAACATTTTTGTTGAGCACATGAGGGTACCCATGATAGTTTAATTTTTGGAGTTTTGGCAAGACCAACTTATGATGGATATATTGGAAAAGCTTATTGTCAGAAGCTTTTGCAATTGGAAACAAGGTTCATTGTAAATTTTAGAACCTTGTATTCTAGAGGGATGAACTTGGAAAGGAATTTGTGAATAATTTATAGACAAATAAATAAGTAAATAATTTACATGAAATGTATTCATTGTTGAGAGATATTAATATATGAGTTATTTTGTATTTCAAATTGATATAAAATATGGTATATAAAATTTGGGATATAGTATATGTATATGTATATAAAGTTTTCATAAAGTGGTGGTTTCTTCATATTGAATATATGTCTCTTTAAGGGTAGCTTGTTTTTTCATTGGTTTCATGTGGGTAAATGGGCAGATAATTGTATTACTAATTGTTTAATTAATGCCATTAATTAATTATTTGTGTATAAAAGGACTGCTGCTGTCTGAATTTATTTATTCCTTGAAGGCGTTTGAGCTGAGGTACTAGAAGCATTAATAAAATAACTTGCAGTCTTGCTGAGCTCTGTATCCAGTATTTTTTGTTTATTAGTTGCTTGTGTGTTTTGTGGTTTAGAAAAAGAAGATAGTTAAACACCCTTCATAAGGAATGCCAGCAACAACTTGCTCACCAGTCCACAGGACATCAAAGGCTGAAGGAAGGAGTATTTCCAACAGCTTGTGAATGAAGAAAACCCCACAGAAGCTGCACTGCCCCAGAAACAGCCTACGATGAGAGGAGAAGAAGAGTAGCCCACCCTAGAAGAAGTAAGAACAGCACTAAGGAAAATAAAGTCAGGGAAAGCAGCAGACTTAGGTGAGGTCACAGCAGAAATGATAAAGATGCTGAGTGAGATAGGGGAGAAATGGCTCCTGAGGGTACTCATAGCAGTTTGGAGAGAAAGGCATATCCCAGACGACTGGAGAATAAGCATACTCATGCCACTGTACAAGAACAAAGGGGACATCCACAACTGTGGGCAGTACAGATGCATCAAACTCCTATCACATTGCATAAAAGCTCTGGAGACAGTGCTTGATCAATGGATACACAGAGTAGCAGAATGTAAGATGGGAGATGAGCAGTTTGGATTCAGATCAGCATGCAGCACAATTGACCCGATGTTTGCACTGAGACAGATACTTGAGAAGAAGCTAGAGATGAGGAGATAGTCCAAATGGGCATTGGAGGAAGCATATGACAAGGTCCCAAGAAAGCTGATCTGGGCAGTACTGCTGTAGTTTGAAATCTCAGAAACATTAGTAGAATTAGTGTAGGCTATGTACAAGGACCCAATGTCTCAAGTACGAACAGTGTTTGGCCTCACAGAGGGATTCCCAGTTGGAGTGGGTATACACCAGGGTTCAGCTGTTTGCCCTCTGCTGTTCATACTGGTGATTGACTACATTAGCATACAGGTCAGAGGGGACAGATGAACAAAGTTGCTGTATGCAGATGATGTGGCATTACAGGCAGACTCTGAGCAACAACTTCAGCTAAGGGTAGGAGAATGGAATGCAAAATTGAAGACACATGGGATGAAACTAAACACAGATAAAACAGTGGTAATGGCTGCAAAATGGGGAAATCAGAAGAAGCTGCAAATTAAGATAGAAGGGAAGATAGCAGAACAGGTAAACAGCTTCAAGTATCTGGGAGGGGTGGTTGTGGAGAAGGGAAGTCTGAATGAAGAGGTCAATGCTAGAGTCAGAGGGGCTGCAGACAACTGGCATAGAGTATCAGATGTAGTCTATGACAGAAGAATGCCAAAGAAGCTGAAAAGTAAGGTGTACAAGACAGTGGTGCGACCAGTACTACTGTATGGTACAGAAACCTGCACACTAAAGGCAGAACAGTTGAAGAAGCTAGAGGTGATAAGTGCCTGAGAAGGGTGGTCGAATGCACACTGTGGGACAGATGAAGAAATGAGGACATAAAAGCAGAAGCCAAAGTAGGTCCAATTGCAGAAAAGATCAAAGAGAACAAATAATGGTGGTTTGGACATGTGCACAAAAGCAGAAGACAATCTGGTGAAGAAGATTTGGGACAGACAGGAAGAAGGTAAGAGGAAGCGAGGATGTCCAGCAAGGAGGTGGATGGATTGTGTGAAAGAAGATCTGCGACAGTCAGCCATGAATGTTGAAGAAGGCAGGAGTGTGGCACTGAATCGAAAGAGATGGCAATACTTAACACAATACCCCGACCCCATGTAGAAAATGGGAAAAAGGGGGCTGATGATGATGATGATGATGATTCTATCAATAATCTCCTCTGAGTATGAATCATAAATCTGAGGACAAAACCCTGAAACTGTCCCTGCAAATTCCTGTTCAGATTCAGAATCTTGAACCTCTTTAGAAAAGCAGGCATACTTCTTTCTTTTACTAGAAACTACTTTACAAGAAGGATAAACAGCCTGAATCAAATCCTGAGCCAGTCCCAGGAAACAAGATGCATGCTTAGTTCACTGTTTTTTTACAGAAAATATGCGGCCAGTCATTTTACTAATGACAGCCACTGCTTCCCCAGGGATGGGTACAGCATTCTGACACAATAGGGAAATCTCCCCTGTTCTCTCTCCCAGGACCAGCAAGAGTGGTTCTCCCTTGCCAACTAAGGGAACCCCAATAGCAACAGAGGATGTGGCTAACCCCTGTGGGATCCAGGGTAAAAGATGAATGGTCTGAGGTACAACAAATGGTCACAGCAGAGCCAATCACCTGCAGCTGAGGCAAATTGTTAGCATGCTGTGGTGGTAAAGGCTGTTTGCTTAACTTTTTCATTTTTGGTTGAAAGAAAGACCAACTTTTGGAGTGACGATCTGTTCCATGGTCAAGCTGAAAAACTATGCCTCTATCCTTGGGAAAACAAGAATAATGCCAGCAAAACTACCAGTTCTGCAAAAGTTACTTTTTTGTAACAGATAAAACATGGTAAAAACCACTTCCAAACAGTATGGCAGCCCTACAACCTTAAAATAAATACAAATTCTCTACAGAAAATAGTTTATCAGTTTAAAAGTACATCACAGTCTCAAGACAATCCTTTAAAACACAACACACCCAGCTTTAAAATAACTTTCTGGAAGAGAAAAGTAATAAAACATCAGAATATACTAAGAAAATGCAAGTTTTTTCCCCAAGGGAATTTATCTGCCCAGTTAAGGAAAGTACAAGCCGACTGTTGATCCTCAAAAGTCTCTGAGGAGTGTACTCTTCTTGGGCAGTAAAGTTCTGGAGGGCTTCACATTCAAACTTGTCTTTCAGTCTGCAAAGCTCAAGCTGTTTGATGGCTTTGGCATGTAGAAGATGCCCTGAAGCTTTGGAATTTGGAAGGCAGTTATATCCTTGGCAGGATATAACCCATACAGCTAAGGCTGCTGCAGCATTGATTAGTATGAGGAGCATCTTGGTGATTCATTTCATAAGCATACACCAATATATGTTAATTTTACTAATTTCAAGAATTTTATATTTCAGGTTTAAGAAATTGTTTGTTCTAATGAAAGGTGCGATGATATTAATTTAAGCTTACAGTTAAATGAATATGAATTATTATTATTTTAAAAGCTCTTTCTTTAATGTGACTCTTAAAACTAATTCTAAAACCAAGGCCTTTTAAGCCATAAGTCATGATTGGTCAGATTTTGTGAGGAGCTGTTCTATGCTAAGATCTTTTCTGATGATGTATATTCAGAAGAAAAATGATAACACTGTGCTTTGTCAGTATAAAATATTTGATTTTATATTACATCTGATTGTTTTATTGGTATTTTATTTGTGATTTTTAAGTTGAGTGGTTATAGTGATTTTAATCTAAACCAAGCCAACTTTGCATATTTTTATTATTTCATGTTCCACAAGTAGGCATCCAGTGCATGAAGTTCTCTTCTCTTCTCTTCTGCTATTTTTTTACATTACAACTGGATTATCCATTAATTCAGAGATAAGCAAACTCATCTGAATGCCAATTAATCCACTTTATGAGACATCTACTGCAAATAATGACACAGTATTTCATATGTGAGAACCTATAGACCTAAACTGACTTTGATACTAGCATAAATAAATGGATTAGAGAGCAAACTTAAAATGTTTAATAGACAGCAGCAGCAGATCTCTTTACTGAAAATTATTTAAAACTAAGATGAGCTCCTCGTTGTCTCAGAGTTACAGATGTTCATCATTTGAATACTGCTGACATAGCCTAAGCTATATTGGTTGTATCTTGCCAAGGATATAACAGGCGGACAGCTTCCAAAGCTTAAGGGCACTTTCCACATGGTCAAACCATTAACCATCTCAAGCAGAGCTGAAAAAAATAAACCAAAAATGAGCAGAGAACAGTAACTTCAACTAGTAAAATTCCAAAAAAAACGGTCCACGGGGTAGTCAAGGATGGCAGTATAAAAAATTTTAATAAGATATCACAAGCGCTTTCACTTTGACACAAATGCAGGGCTTTTTCAAGTATAAAACAAGAAACACATCCAGTATTCCCATTTAAATATCCCCTTCCATAAAAAAGGCGCCAGAAACATTTTAAACATTTAAAGCAACATTTCAAATAAAAACACAATTGCTCTACCAAGCATCATTAGTTATGACCATATTCATAATACCTTAGGTATAGAACATCGTTATGCATATATACATAAATATATTGTAAATTGTACTGAACGTATACTATTGTCAATGTACAGGGATCAAAATCTTAATAATAATTGTGGTATAAACTTCAAATTTATTCAAAAATAGTGTGTATTTCTTGTAATTTCTCCGCTCTTTTTACCAAGTATGGCTTAACTGAAATGTGGTCATTTAAAACAGGGCGGTGGGATGCATTAAGCCTAAGTTGCCAGTAGGTCTCTCTGCTACATAATCAGTTCTGCCAATCACCCCCTCTAGGGTCTGTGTAAACCTTTTCCAAAATTCCAAAAACAAAACCAATGTGTTTAGGCTCAGCTTTTAAATGTCTATATAATGCGTTATTCACATTCCCTTTCCTGACACTGTAAATATGCTCGTAAATACGTTTATTAAGTGCCCTTTCTGATTTTCCTACATAGAAGCTAGAACAGTCTCTGCAGATGGCCAAGTATACTATGCCTTTTGTGGCACAGTTACCCTTCTTAAAATAAACAGTACTTTTTTTATAATTATCTAAGGTAATGTTTGCCTTATCCATAATATATTTACAGTATCCGCACCTTCCACATTTTCTTGTTCTCTGATCATCCTGGACTTTTCCTTGCTGTTTATTACTTTCAAATACCCATTTTAGATTAATTCCTGTTTTAAACACAAAGCTGGGGTAGTCATCCACTTTATGTGCAATGTCCTTGTTGTATTTCAACATCTTCCAATTCCTCCCAATTAAATCCTTAATTTCCTTAGAGGCACTACTATACTGTAAAATTAATGCCCTGCTAAAGTTGGGTTTATTTACTCTCTCTTCCACAGATGTATTCTCCAAAGTATTACCCAACAGGGGAAGGTACTTCATACCCCAACCCACAATTCTTTCATCAGCAATCTCTTTGATTAAACTTAACAGGTAACTCCTAAGTTGGAATAAATCAGAAATAAATTTAATTTAATTTAAGAAGTCATCCCTTTCTGAAGTCATTCTAGCCGCTCTGACCATCTGGCCCTTCACAATGCTTTTCTTTTGTTTCCAGGGGTGATCACTGCTGTATGGAAGATAGGAATTACTAAAAGTGTTCCTTCGGTGAATCCTAGACTTTAAACCCATATTACCTTTATCTAGCCTTACATGTAGGAAATCAATTCCTTGTCGGTCAAATTTAAATGTAAATTTGAAGAAGGTAGTAGTAGAGTTTAAAAACTCAAGAAAGTCAATGATGGACCTTTCTGACCCTTCCCAAATTATAAACAGGTCATCCAGGTAACGTTGATACATTTTTATGTTCTTCCAATAACCAGATTTAAATACATATTGCAATTCCCATTTTAAAAGCACCAAATTTGCATATATGGGGGCACATGCTGCCCCCATAGCAACACCCCTAACCTGTCTGAAGGTTTCCCCCTTAAAATGTACAAAGTTGTTTTCTAGCATAATCCTCATGAGTTCTACCAGTAAATCAATGTCAAAGCTCAATAATGACTTTTTTTCATTCAAAAATAATTTTAACAAATCCAAACCTTCCTCTGTTGGAATACAAGAAAAAAGATTGACCACATCTATAGTTAAAAAATACACATTCTCTTCATATGGCTGTATAGTTAAGCCACATAGAAAATCCCATGAATCCTTCAACATGTGCACATATTCATCAGTAATATGCTTAAGGGTAAAATCCAGAAAGGTAGCAATTGCATAGGTCTTTGATCCCTCACCTGAAACGATAGGCATGTATGGTGGATCTATAGTACTTTTATGTATCTTGGGGATACCAAAAAAAGTGGTCAGCCTTGGTTTTCTAATTATTAGTGTATCCACAAGCTTCTCATCAAGTCTGTTTTCAAGGACCAGTTCTTCTATAGCTAGATCTAGTCTCCTATAAGAGATGTTGATCTCATTAGTTGATACTGGTACATATACATTTGTGTCATTAAGTATGCCAAAAATCTTGTTAGAATAATCTAAAGCATTGGCCAAAACCATACAGCCCCCCTTATCAGGCTTTATAATACGGATTTCCCTATCCGAAACAAGTTGGTCCAAAATTTGTTTTTCTTCCATGGTTAGATTGGTTTTAAAACCATGCCTCCTCCTAAAACTTTTTTTAGTACTGAGGGCATAAATGTCTGAAGCACATACTTCCTCAAATATTTGTAAAATTGGATGGAGGGGGGGGGGTTAAATGTGCTTGCCTTCCTAAATTCCACCACTTTGTTTACTTCGGGTTGGTCAAAAATAAAAGCAAGGTTTAGTTTTCTCAAAAAAAGCTTTAACTCTATTAGTGTATCACAAACGTTAAATCTTACAGATGGTATAAACTTAAAACCTTTTTCAAAAAGGAGAAAATGTTGTCTTTTAATTTCAATTCCACTTAAATTGAAAATTTTAAAGCCATTATATGAGTGTGTCACTCCATCTACATCCACAACTATGACTTCACTTTCCTTTTGTTTTTCATTTGGTTTTTGCCTTTTCCCTTTCCCCTGGAAAAATAGGTTCATAGGTTCATAGGTAGGTACTAGGCTATCTGCCCGAAGGCATTTATAAGCCTAGACAGAATGTGTTGGCTTTCGCCACCCCCTTTGATTAGTTCCTTGTGCCTCTGTCCAGCAGAGCCACTGAAGTGATCCCTGGAGTAAACTTTCTGTTTCCCATCCACTCGTCAAGGTTTCTCTTGAAGAGTGTTAGCGAGGAGCTCTGCCTAATGTAGATTGGAATCTTGTTCCAAAGCATGGGAAGTCTCTGTGATAGGAATCTATCCCTCCAGCACATCCTATTTATTGTTGTGGTGAGGTGTAGATCCTTAGAGCGTGTGGCTCGAGGGGATAAGCTTTTCTTTAGGAGCATGTCCACAAGTTGTGGGTTGGGCATGGCTTTGTATGTCAGGCAGAGATCACCTCTGAGTAGGCGGTATGCAACCGAGTACAGCTGGAGTTTCTTCAGTCGAGCTGCATAGGGCATCTGTTTGAGGCCAGTGATCCTCTTGGAGAGGTACTTCTGTGGTCTTTCCAGCTGTTGCAGGTGTCTTGTAAGATACATCCCAAATGGGGCGTTGTACTCTATGATGGGTCTGATGTGCGATGAGTAGAGGGGCACAATGACCTCTTTTGATCTGGACGCAAACCCTTTTGTGATAAGGTGTGCCACGTAGAAGGATTTTCTAACCACTTTAGCAATGTGATTATCAAAGGAGAGTTTACTATCTACTTGGGTCCCCAGATCCCTTATTACGTCTTCCATATTTAGGGGACTACCACCTATGTGGTAGTTTGTGGGTACTTTGTTTTTTCCAAAGGGAATGACTATGCACTTTTTGGCATTTAGCTTGAGGCCATGATTTTGACACCAGGTGTCCGTCTCAGTGAGACCCTTTTGGAGGATGTCTGTGTCAGCTGGAGAGTCAATTATAGCCCCTAGTTTGCAGTCGTCTGTGAACTTAGTCAGCCATAGACCTCCTGTGCTTGCCTGTACCTCTGAGAAGTATATGCCGAACAGGAGGGGTCCTAGGAGTGAGCCCTGGGGAACGCCACTTGTAACTGGTTTAGAGTCAGACCTAGCTCCCACAACTCTTACCATGTGAGTTTTGTCTGTGAGCCAGTTGGCAACCCATCTTGTGATGTAGGGGTTTATGTTCAGGCTGGTGAACTTGTCTACAATACTAGAATGGAGAATGGTGTCAAAGGCCTTTGCGAGGTCTAGGTAGGCTGTGTGTACCACTTTTCCCTCGTCTATAGCCTTGATAACTGTCTCAAAGAAGTCCACCAGGTTTAGGAGGCATGATCTGCCCTTAACAAAGCGGAACTAGGTAGAGTCCCATGTTTGGAGGTTCCCAATGTCTCTGTTAATGAGTTCCATGATGATGCACTCCATAGCCTTGCAGACCAAGCTAGTCAGGCTTATAAGGCAATAGTTCCCGGGGTCTGTTGTGGCTCCACCTTTGTGGAGTGGAATAACTGTTGCTGTGCACCACTCTATGGGTACGTAACCTGTGGAGAGGCTGAGTTTGAACAGTGTGTTTAGGTGAGGGGTTAGTTCATCTTTGAGCTTGTGTAGGACGCAGCCTGGTACACTGTCCGGTCCCATTGATGCTGTGTTTTTGGCTTTGGAGAGGGCTGTTTTAACCTGAGTGTCTGTGATTTCAGGAGCTCTACATTCTTCTGGTATGGTTATGGGCCCTTTTGGGGGTGAGAGGGGGTGAAGTTTGCGCTGAACCTGTCTGCCAGGATGTTGGCAATATCGGTCGGTTCAGTGTATTTTGTACCATTCTGCACTATCTCCGAGCATATCTGAGCATTGCCACTTAGATTCTTGACATAGCTAAAGAATGCCTTGTGGTTATCTTTGGAGTTCTTGGCAATTTTTCTTTCGAAACTCGCCTTGGATGATTTTATGAGGGATCGTAGTTTCTTGCTGATACTGATCAGGGATGTCTTCCCTTCTTGGGATTTTACTCTTTTCTGTACTAGTTTCCTCCTTCTATTGTATAGCTTGTTTATGGCAGGAGTCCACCAGACTGGTTTCCTTTTCTTAGAGGAGTGAGTCTTGGTTTTGCTTGGCATAGCACGATCCATGCATTCTTGTAGGTGCCCGTAGAATGCATTAGTAAAGGATTTTGCAGCTTGGACAATGTTATCCTTAAGCATGGGGGCTTTGAAGCTTTCCACCTTGGTCATAAGTAACGTGAAGTTTGCTTTTGTAAAGTTTTTCATGGTGGTTTCCTTGTCCGGGGGTGGGGGCAGAATGTGGATATCCAAAGTGATTTGTTTATGGTCAGATCTAACCAGTGAAGGGTTGAACTCCGGTGTGGAGCACCGGTCGCCCATGTTGGTGATGACCAGGTCCAATATGTTGTCACCTCTGGTGGAAGTGTTGACTAGTTGATCCAGGGCATTGGTCATGATTTAAATGTAAATCTTGTGGGTGAGATGTTGTTGGAACGTTGTCAAACACTTCAAAGTGTATCTGCCCATCAACCCCTCCATCAAATCCTGTTCATTAATCACCCCTTCTTCCCCCCTGACTTCTCCAACCCCGGGTTGGTCATGATTTAAATGTAAATCTTGTGCGTGAGGTGTTGTTGGAATGTTGTCAAACACTTCAACCTGTATCTGCCCATCAACCCCTCCATCAGTCACATTCCTCTTGTTGTTTTGGGCCTGATTCGTGCTTTCCTTGGAATTAGACATTCTATATGCCCTAGTCCTAGTGATTTTTCCCTTAAACACATAGGCCCTATTTTCACTGTACAGTTTTAAATCCCTAGCCAGTTTTTTTTGTTTCCTAAAATAAATATCTTCACATTTCCTTTCAATACGAATAAAACTGTGCTCATAAATGTCTTTGTTAAAATCAAATAATAAATCATTCCTAACAGCTTGGTGTAATTTTTCTGCATCCTTCAACAAATACTCCATCTTTTTCCTAGAGTATTTCAACATCAGTTCTAAAATTTTAAATCCAGATTCAT
The DNA here is from genome assembly GCF_019279795.1 of Protopterus annectens. Taxonomy (NCBI): domain Eukaryota; kingdom Metazoa; phylum Chordata; order Ceratodontiformes; family Protopteridae; genus Protopterus; species Protopterus annectens. The sequence continues at coordinate 1,525,699,719 of NC_056733.1, forward strand.
CAAAAGCATTGTTAAATTCATCAATCATAACTTGATCATATGTAAAACCCTCAGGGTATTTACAAACCCGCAGCCCCTGTGGGATGATTTTTTTAGTCAGACATTCATCTAAATATGCAATGTCCACATTCACACATTTTATCTTATATAGTCTGTTTTCCAAGTCTTTGATACCATCCTTTAAAGATGTCACGGCCATGGATTGATCAGCCACAGTACCTCTATTTCTATAGTTCAAATTGTTACTAAAAATATTTCTGTTACTTTTTTCGTGGTCAAACCAGTCTCTAAGATTACTAAAATAAGAGAGCTGAAAAAATAGAGTGGTTTGGGTGGCAAGCACTTCAGATGTTTCCTGCTGCCAAAGAACACTTCTGCAGAATTTTGAGGACTGACTGTTGATTAATGCTTCTCCATTGCTGGGCAGATAAGTTACCTTTGGGAAAAGAAAGCAAACTTCCCGAAATTGTTCTTCTGACAGAAAGTTAAGTTTTTGTTCTGTGCAACTATAGATTTTAAGCTATAAAAAAAGTATTTTGTTGACTGTCATGTTAATTTTGGTCACTTTTTACTAGGAGAGTTACTTTTTACTTTTGAGGAAAAAAGTTGTTTAAAGTAACTTAAAATTTGTTTTTACTGTCTAAAATTTCTCTTAAATTACTTTTGGAGGCTGGTGTAAGTGCTTAAAGTGCTTATTCATTGTATTTTTGGTGGGCAAATTGCCTTTTCAATACTTACCTGTTTCACTGACTGTTGCTGGCATCTTTTTTGCCTTCACCATGGAACAACCAACCAGTTTCTCAGTTCTTCTTTCTTCCTGCCACAAAAAGAAAATTTAAATGATTTCCTACCTGAATTTGCCACTTCAGCAGGCTGCTAAAGTGCAGCAGATGGATGACTCTGCTGTGGCCACTTTTGGTTTCTTTGACCATTCATCTTTTTCTTTGGTTCCCTCTGGCATTGTCCCTACAGCAACAATGGTCTGGGGGTTAGCTATGTCCTCTGTGGCTGTTGCAGTGCCCTTGGAGTGAAATGAAAGCCACTCTTGTTGGTCTTGGAAGAAGGAGCAATGAATTCATCTCTGCTTAGCCAGATTGAAATGCCTGTCTCTGGGGAGGTTTAGCCTAGTAAAACTAGGTCTGCTTTTGTACAAAAGTCCTGTCAAAAGAAGCAAAAAGTTAGACTTGTAGCCTCTCCTGTCACAGTTACTTCAGACAGGAGTGATTTGCTGGTCTTAGCTCATAGCTTAGGCCAGGCTCTTGATCCAGCATGTTCTGGTATTTCTAGAAAGAGAAAAAGGAATTCTTCACTGTCTGAGGATTTTCAACCCATTGAAAAGGAAAATGGCTGTGAGGAGACAACTACTGTTTTCTCTTCTCAGGTTTGTGATTCTGATTATGAGGAGAGTGGTGCTTCTGTTAGTTCCTTAAAATGATTTTCTTTTTCTGAAACTATATCCAGAATGAATCATTTGTTTCAGTGGGAACATAATGATCTTCCATGGTATTTAAATGAATATTATGATTTATTACAACTGGGATTTCCTGAACCTACTTCAGCATTGGAATATAACTTTATTACAGTCTGTAACTTAACTAATAGCCAGACTCTTGCCCCTAAGAAAGTAGATAGATTATATAAATTTCGTCAGTCTTATACATTGTTATTTTCTAATCACAGGTCTGACCCATCAGTGATTATTTGGTAAATACTGCAGCTGATAAACATCTGGTAAAGGCTAATCCCTCTCCTTCTGACATGGAGCACATTAAAGTTTATGCTTGCTTGTTTTGAGAATATGAGGAACATGTCTTTTTACACAGCCTGTTGTAAAATTGGCTCTGTGTAATCATATTCCTTCTGTGTCTGAAGTGGCTAAACACTCTTTAAAATGTGGTTATGATTCAGCTGATGCCACTTCCAGAGTTGTTGTTAATAGAACTGTTATGAGAAGGTTTGCTTGGTTGCCTACTCAAAACCTTCCTGAAGATGTAAAATCTGAAATTTTAAATTCTCTCTTAGAAAGAAAGTTGGTGTCTGAACCATCTGCTGCAGATGTCCTTAAAATGTGATATGTGAGGGGTAATCTGATTCTCAGATATTTCAGCCTTCCTTCTCCAAGTTTGTCAAAGGTTTTGTACTGCTACCTCAAAAAAGCAAAAGAAGCCAGCATAGCAAGCTGCTGGTAAGCAGATTTTTAAAAAGAAATAGCAGATTTTTAAAAAGCAGTGGCAAGCAGGCTCCTAAAAGAAAGGAGGAGCCCTCCCCCTAGAAACAAGGACACTGACAAGCCTGAATGACTATTTTTCCCACTTATCCTCACTTCCCACTATGGCAAGCCTCTAACTCTTCACAAAAATCATGCTCTCATTTTCTCTCTAAAAAAGGTTCTGAGAGTGAGTCATCAGGGATACAGATGGCAGTGGGAATTAATACCTCATTTTCAGTGGTTTCCCCTACATCCACCAGATCATTTTTTTTGTCCCTCCTGTAGTTTAGCATCTGTTAATGCAGAGGGTGATAGAAGCTGTCCTTCCTTCTCACTCAAGAATGTTTCTAGTGCCAAAAAAAGAAACTTCCTGGAAGTAAGTCCTAGATCTTTCCTTTCTTAAGCCAGTTTGTGAGAGTTACAAATGAAAATGTTATTCCTTCACAACTTGTTGCCTCTCATTCACTATTTAAGTTTGCTAGTGACCGTAGATTCAATAGATGCTCATCATCACATTTCCATAGCACCAGATTTCATATATGTTTTAAGGCTTTCTGTGTCTGAATCACACTTTCAGTTCTCTGCTTCACCCTTTGGGTTATCCACTGCTCATACCTCTCAACTGTACAGATTTTTGTAGAATTTCCAGATTTTTGCCAGACATTTTTGGTCCAGTTTTTTATAAATTTGCAGTTTTCTGGCAAATCATTGGCAACTCATTAAATACTGAAGCCAGAAAATAATGACAGACATTTGAGTTTCAGACTTCATACACTTCTAAGTTTGTAGGACTAATATTTAAGCACTGTCCCTATTTTGGGCCTTTGCCCCACCCCCTCCCATTATTTATGAATATGTCCAGATTTCTTGCTTTAAGAGTTTGAGAGGTATGCTACTGTTCCAAGGGGATTTACACAGTGTGAAGCTCCAGTAATAGCCTACTGCAGTCAGCCACATTTCCATATTTGGATGACTTGGTTATATTTGCAGTCTTTTTCAAAGTGTCATCTCTCACACAGCCTGTGGTTTTAGGAAAACATACAAAAGTATTGTTTGACTCCTTATAACAGGGTTGTTTTCTTGTCATGTCTCCTAGATACCTCAGTTCAAAGAGATTTTTTCCCATGGGAAAAAGTAAATCTATAGCTAGATTTATTCCTGACATTTTTCTTTATACATACAGTGACATATGCAGTGAGTGGCATTATTAACAATGTCAAGCTACTGATTTTTGAACTTAAGTTTAGACTTTTATATCTAGCAGAAAAAAAAATTAGGTTGGGTTTAAAACAGGTTTAGATTACAAGTTTTCTTTAGTTCAGATGAAGGCCTTTTTGAAGGTCGAAAGTGCTTAACCTGAGCAACACTGTGGATTTTTGGCATTTATTTGTGGATTTCTGTGAAGATTAAAGTCCTTTTGTATGGAGCTCCTTGTGGTACCTCATGTTTTGGTGATTTATGTGATTTTTTACTTTGTTTTACCTAGAGGCTGGTATATAGTTAGTTTTATTTATACAAATTTAAAACCAGTTGCTTTAAACATTCATCATATATTAAGAATACAACATAGGCATTTTATTAAAATTAAGTCAGAGTAATAGAGGTATTGATTAATTTACACTCATATTTATAACAATACCTGTTTGAGGTATGGAGACCATAATGAAACTATACTTTTAAAGAAACATCTTATAGGGAGCAGTAATGGTATGGAGACCATAGTGAAACTTTATATTTTAAAACACGCATTATATGACTCAGTAATGATCTGAAATTTACTTTTAGAATTCAGATGATGACATCATTTTTTGGATGAGCATGTTTATTAAGTATGCATCCAAAATATATTAAGGTCAGTGTTATCAAGCCATATGTGGACAGACTATGTAGACTAAGGACAGACACACAGTTTTACTTCACATAATAAAAAATATGATAAGCTTTTTTAAAGGTAAGATTATGCCAGAGGAAAGTTGTGAATACTGCCTATCAAGTGAAATTTCAGGTAACAAGCACTTCATATTTGATATGACATTGCATGTCAGGGCAATTTTAATGCTGATAGAAAATCAGACTAGTAAACTGCATTCAAACTGGCATATTTTTTAGACATTTAATACAATTAAATGATTGCTAAGCATGAATAGAAAATAATAGATAGTTCTAGATACCTCATAGCTTTGATCATCAACTTCTCACGGTTTCTAGGCTAACAAATGTCTTCTTCTTCTTTCAGCTTTTTCCCGGTTAGGGGTCGCCACAGCGGATCACTTGTCCGCTTATGATTGGCAGTGGAATTTTACAGTGTCGAGTTGCCAGCCTGGCACCCAACCTTCCACAGAAGGCACACACACAGACGCACTCACACCTAGGGCCAAATTAGAGTGTCCAATCCACCTGCAGCATGTCTTTGGGATGTGGGAGGAAACCGGAGCACCTGGAGGAAACCCACGTGACCACAGGGAGGACATGCAGACTCACACAGAAGACACCCCAGTCGAGGATCAAACCGGAGAATCTCTTGCTGTGAGGTGACAATGCTAACCACTGCACCACCATGGCTGCCCCTTCTAGGATAAAAAAGGTATGAATGATAAATGTGTTTGGAAAATGAGGAAGTGAAAATTTGAAAAATACAAAAAATGGGTACCTCACCTTTTGGAACACAGAGGTTCTGTAAACATATAAGAATGCTAGACAATGTGTATACCATGCTATTCAAATCTCTCTATATGGATATATAGATATAGAGATCGGTAGATAGATATTATATGCAATATGCCACAACACAGCAGTATTTTATTTGGGGACTTTGCCAAAATGCAATACTTTCTATATGTGGAAGAAGATGCAAAAACAGTCAGAATTTATTAAAACTTTTATGCAGTTAAGAGAATGGACACAGATAATAGATTTTACAAGCATGTATTACTATGTGGTAATAATTTAATGGATTTTAAGTTTCAAGCTGTAGAGTTAGTTGGTTCTGATGAATGTGGTGGTAATATCAATTTAATGCTAGAGATTAAACATATGAATTACTTTAGAGAAAACAACAAAAGAGTCTGACTTTAATGAGAACATTTCTTTAAAATCTGTCTTGAAAAACAGACAACTTAAGAATATGTTTTGTTGATTCATGTTTGTATGCCATCACAGTAAACAGAATATTTGATTAACTGCGCTGGGATAAAATATTTGTCTGACAAAGTATATTGATAAGAAAGTGATAAATCCAGTTTTGTAAGAATAATGTTATATTTGATTTTATTTATTTTGCAGAGGAACACTTTATCAGTATTTTATTTGAAATGGTAATGTTTTTGAAGTAAATTGTGAAGGTACTTATTGCTTTCCCACTTTTAGTAATATTGCATATATTCCCATAGTAGGTTTTTACTAACATGATCTTCATTTTGAACTATGCTTCCATCTGTTGAATGTTTACAATAATTTAAAGAAAGACAATGCTGAATACTTTACTTATTGTCAAAATTAATAATCTGTGTAAATATAACTCTGCTGATTGGGAATTCTTGGGTAAATAGGAGTACTGTTGTCATCTTTATTAAACCTATTAATGCACTACTTTAGGCAAACATAGCTCATTACTGATTTTTATCCCTCAAGTATAACATTTGTAAATCAAATTCATAAACTATATTTCTTTTTTTTAATATTGTTTCAGTTTGTAGCCATAAACTTAAAATTGTCAGATACGTGTGGAACAGTACATAATTATCACTATCTTAATGCTTTACCAACACATAGGTTCATAGGTAGGTACTAGGCTATTGGCCCTAGGGCCTCTATAACCCTAGCCAAAAATGTACCCTGGCTTTCGCCACCAAAAAAAAAAATTTTCCTGTGCCCCTGTCGAGCAGAGCCACAGAAGTGATCCTTGGGGTGAATTTCCTATTTCCCATCCAATCATCAAGATTTTTCTTGAAGAGTGCTAATGAGGAGCTCTGTTTGACATAGATAGGTAGTCTGTTCCAGAGTATGGGAAGTCTCTGGGACAGGAATCTATCCCTCCAGCATGTTCTGTTTATTGTGGTGACAAGGTTTAGGTCCCTAGAGCATGTAGCTCGGAGGGATTGGGATTTCTTTAGGTGTAGCATGTCCAACAGCTCTGGGTTTGACATAGCTTTATATGTTAGGCAGAGATCACCTCGGAGTAGGCGATATGCTATGGAGTAAAGCTGGAGTTTTTTGAGGTGGTCAGTGTAGGGCATTTGGTTGAGGTCAGTAATCCTCTTTGTGAGGTACTTCTGTGGCCTTTCCAGCTGCTGCATATGTCTTGTGAGGTACATTCCAAAAAGGGCGTTGTACTCTATAATGGGTCTAATGAGTGTCGAGGAGAGGGGAACGATGACCTCTTTTTTCCTGGATGAGAACCCTTTTATGATGAGGTGTGCTACGTAGAAGGACTTCCTGACTACTGTGGCAATGTGACTATCAAAGGGGAGACTACTGTCCACCTGTGTCCCAAGGTCTCTTATCACGCATTCAGTGTTAAGTAGATTGCTGCCTATGTGGTAGATCATGGGTACAGAGCTTTTACCAAAGGGGATGACACTGCACTTTTTGACATTGAGCTTGAGGCCATAGCTCTGACACCAGGCATCTGTCTCAGTGAGGCCCTTCTGTAGGATGTCCACATCATTTGGGGACTTGACTGTGGCTCCTAGTTTGCAGTCATCTGCGAACTTCGTTAGCCAGAGGCCTTCTGTGTTAGCCTGTACTTCAGAGAAGTAGATACCAAACAGGAGAGGTCCCAGGACGGAACCATGTGGTACTCCACTTGTCACTGCTTTGAGGCACTTGTCACTTTGATGATTAAACACAATTAGATGTCAGTTTTCTAGAATGAAGACTTTGCATTTATTAATAACAAAGCATATATTAAATACAGACAAATAAATAGTGTTCAGACACGATATCTTAATTTTCCATCATCATTTCTATATGATTTGGAACTCTTTATGATATATTTTTAATAAAAATGCCAACTGTATTCCTATTTACCCAAGAATTCCCAACCAGCAGAGTTATATTTACACAGATTATTTAATTTTGGCAATAAGTAAAGTATTCGGCATTGTCCTTCCTTAAATTTGCTAAAAGAATTGGGTTATAACATGAATGAACAAATAGCAAACATATAGTTACTGACGCAATAAAGAAATTCAACATGTGCACTGCTTTGTGTACAACAAAAAGATACATTTTGGGACTGTTTGTACCAAATAAATTCAGAAAATGCAAAAACAATTAAAGAAGGCAATTAAAACTGTTTTTAGGAAACAGAGTTTCATTAAGTTAAATGACTTTTGTTAGGTATAAAGGGAATAATCTTAATAAAATTAATACCACTTCCAAAAATGTACATTATTTGAATCTAATATTCCAATTCCTCACAACTTCTCGATAATTTAGGAAGTAAAGAGATAAGAAAAAATAGAGGGGTGATTTATCAAGACTTCTGTAGAGGAATCTAGCTGAGACCTTGAATAATATGCTGTGGTCATTATATAGGTAAACATTCAGAACTGAACATCATTCTGAATAGGTGAACTCAACATCATTGCAGTAAAATGATCAGCATAAATAATTAGACATACCTATCTAATAAGTAATATAACACTAATCTATGATTTGCAAAGCTTAACATAGTATTTTGCAAATATTTAAGTACCTGATGAATCTGGGCATCTTGGGGCAATGCAGCAATTGCCTCATGTACACAGACAACCCTCTCCTCCTACCACCCAACACTACAACCTGTGAGAGATGCACTTATATAGCCAAACTGGAAGCAAAGCTCTCTTCACCCAAGACTGGACTAGACAGTCAAGAGGAGAAGGTAAACACTTGCACCACACTCATCACATAGTCCCTCACAACCTACACTACCAAAACACACGCAAAGAAACACAAAACACACACCTACATTCACGGAGGCTCTCAATAAAAACCTGCCCAAGCATCAGGGACCTCCAAAGCAGAAATGCAAGCAAACTCCACCCCCCAACACAACCCAAATGACACAAACTCAGTGTGCCACTCAACCACAGCCCATAAGGCATAACAGCGTACCCAACACTCTAGTCATGGGTGACTCTATAGTCAGGCACACTGATGTTCCACTCACCAGGCTAAACAAGGAGAAAGTTACTGTCAGCTGCCTGTCAGGTGCCAGGATCCGCCACATAACGCACTCATTCAGGTTACTCCACAACAAGTACAATTATGACACTGTCATTGTCCATGTTGGTGTGAATGACCTAAGATGTACCTCCCTGGACTACATGAAAAGAGACATGGAAGAGCTCTCCGATCTTGTAGCCTAAGCAGGTATGACCCTAGCCGTGAGTAGCATCCTGCCATCACCCGGAATGATGCCACAGTACAAGGACAAAATGATGGACTTCAACAATTGGCTAAGCTTCTGGTGTCATTCTAAGGAGATCCAGTATCTGTCTGCTTGGGACGACATGATCGACAGACCACGATGCTTTGCTAGAGATGGCCTGCACCTGTCACCTTCGGGATTCCGGATACTGGCAAAGGCTCTTGCCACCCCTATAGTGCCTTTTTTAGGCAAGGTTCAAATGAAAAATTCACCACCATAACAGGTACAAGCAAGCAAAATCTGAGGGTAATGCTATTCAATGCTAGAAGTCTAAACCTCAAAATGCACTCACTCGAGGCACTCCTTAAAATGGAGAACATCGACATCTGTGCAGTGACAGAGACCTGGTTCAAAGCTCCAGAGAGCACCCCTGCATTACCAGGCTATAATTCATACCACACCTTTTGGACACCTAACCCGGAATGAAGCAGTAAAGGTGGAGGCGTGTCCATATTCATTAAGGATATCCACACCTCCAGGCTAGTTGCACAGCATAATGCATCCGAGATTATCCAAGTGCAACTGACTCTGGGCAAGACCGCAAAACAAATTGTAGCTTGCTACAGACCCCCACCATGCCTCAGGATTCCCACACCTCATTTCTTGATACACTGGAAAGTATTAGGGTACAACCCAACACCCTAATAATGGGCGATTTCAACTACCCCACCATTAACTGGGAAAACTACTCATGTACCAACTCTTTTGCTCAACATTTTATGGAATTCATAAATTCCAACGCCTTGGATCAACTTATTCACATCCCCACCAGGGGCAGCAATATCTTAGATCTGGTTATTACCAACATAGGTAACTGGTGTTCCACATCAGAGGTCAATTCCTCGTTGGTCAGCTCCGACCACAAGCTAATCACCCTAGACATCCACATCCCGCCCCCACCCCCAATTAGGGAAACCACCATAAAAATTCTCCAAAGCCAACTTCACACTTCTTAAGACAGAAGTGGCAAACTTCATGACACCCATGCAGACGGACAATAGAGGTATGACTGCTGAATCCTACACAAATGCACTTTATAAGCACGTAAACGAGTACATGGATCATGCTATCCCTAATAGAACCAAGATGCTATCCTCCAAAAAAAGGAAGCCAATCTGGTGGTCCTCTGCCATAAACAAACTCTACAACAGAAGAAAGAAACTGTTGCAAAAAAGAGTGAAATCCCATGACTGCAGGAACTCTCTGGTCAACCTCAGTAAGAAACTGAGATCCCTCATAAAATCCTCCAAAGCTAGTTATGAAAACAAAATTGCCACTGACTCTAAAGACAACCACAAAGCATTCTATAGCTATATCAAGAATCTCAATGGCAACACTTAGATCTGCTTTGAGTTACAGCACAATGGCACTAAATATGCAGAACCAACTGATATTGCCAACATCTTGGCAGATAGGTTCAGTGCTAACTTTACCCCCTTTTCACCCCGTAGAGGGCCCATACATATACCAGAAGAATGCAAAGTTCCCATAATCACGGCCGCACAGTAAAAAACACACTCTCCAAAGCCAAGAATACAGCATCCATGGGACCTGACAATATCCCAGGCTGCGTTCTACATGAACTACAGAATGAACTGGAATCCTACCTAAGTATCATGTTCAATCATAGCCTCACCTCAGGCTTTGTGCCCACTGAATGGTGCACCATGACGGTTATCCCACTCCACAAAGGAGGAGCCATGACGGACCTCGGGAACTACCGCCCCATTAGCCTGACAAGCCTGGTCTGCAAGGCCATGGAACATATCATCATGGAACTCATAAACAAAGACATTGGTAATCTCCAAACTCTGGATTCTACCCAGTTCGGATTTGTAAAGGGCAGATCATGTCTCCTAAACCTGATTGACTTCTTTGAAGCAGTCACCAAAGCCATAGATGAGGGTAAGGTGGTTCACACAGCTTATCTAGATCTCGCCAAGGCTTTCGACACCATCCCCCACTCTGGAATTATAGATAAGCTCACTAAACTAGGTATAAATCCCTATGTCACAAGATGGGTTGCCAACTGGCTCATGGACAGAACCCACACTGTGAAAGTAGCAGACTCCAAATCCAACTTCAGACCAGGGACAAGTGGAGTACCACAGGGTTCAGTCCTGGGTCCTCTCCTGTTTGGTATCTACTTCTCTGAAGTACAGGCTAGCACAGAAGGTCTTTGGCTAACAAAGTTTGCAGATGACTGCAAACTTGGAGCCATAATCGAAACTCCTAACGATGTGGACATACTACAAAAGGGCCTCACTGAGACAGATGCCTGGTTCATAGGAAGTTCATAGGTTAGTACTAGGCTAATTGCCCTTGCGAGTCATTTTAAGCCTAGTCAATTATCCCTTGTGAGACTCAAACCCTGCACCTTGTGTTTGTAAGGCAAACAACTTAACCATTAGGCCATGGCCATGGACTGAAGCTCAATGCCAAAAAGTGTATTGTCATCCTCTTTGGTAAAAACTCTGTACCCATGAACTAGCACATAGGCGGTAGTCTACTTAACACCGAAAGTGTGATAAGAGACCTTGGGACACAGGTGGACAGTAGTCTCTCCTTTGATAATCACATCGCCACAGTGGTCAGGAAATCCTTCTACGTGGCTCACCTCATCACAAAAGGTTTCTCATCCAGAAAAAAAGAGGTCATTGTTCCCCTCTACTCATCACTCATTAGACCCATTAAAGAGTACAATACCCCTTTTGGTATGTATCTCACAAGACATCTATTGATTTTAATCAATCACTGCAAAAAATTAACATCAACCATATGAAGCTCTATTAAGGAAAACATATTGACTTGCAGTTATCTTGAGTAATAAAGAAAATAAATATATTTATTTTGATTGCTCAGACCTTTAACATGCAATGTGTATATCCGCAATAATTATCTTTCCATTGTTGAGTCAAGGTTTATCAGCATGTTTCCACTACTAATAAAATGTTTGCACCTACCCACTAATAAGAAAGCTAAATAAAAGTCTAAAGCTAATGGCCTTCCCTTATATATATATATATATATATATATATATATATATATATATATATATATATCTAAGTCAATTAATCGAGTTTTCAGAAACGATATGATCAAATTTCTGAAAACTCTAACATTAAAAAAAGCACAAAAATATATCTTTTTTTATAGTTTTGCAGGGGGGCAACAAAAAGATCGCACTACACTGAGGAAAATGGTAATTTTCCCGATTTTCACTGTACCATTATCTACATTCAAAAGCTTCAGGTTTTCAGAAATTTAATCATATCATCTCGTAGAAAGAATTTCGAGTTTCTGAAGACTCGATTAACTCATAGGGATCTATATATATATATATATATATATATATATATATATATATATATATATATATATATATATATCTATGTATGTATATATATTTATATGGTCTAGTATCAAAATATAAAAGTTCAGTTAGGTGAACACGGGAATGCCGAATGTGTGTTGGCTGATTCCCATATTGCCGAACTGCAATTCTACAAATGTCCTTTAGCGAATGCCACTGTGCATTCCCTCATATGAGGTTGACTTTATGAACAGAGGTTGTGGAACAGTGCAGATCAGGAAATGTATCCTTTTACTCACTGTAGTGTGATCTTGAAGTTGGAATATATAATTTGCAGGGGGTGTGGGTGGCACAGCACATTGTTTGCCCCCCTGGAAAAATGTGAATTAAAGTGATGTGCAGTACTGAACTGTGTAAGTTCATACTGTTGGGAAGCAGGCAGATTAAGAGTCAGCAGGAAAACTTTTGGAAATGTCAAAGCCGTCGGTTTGATCATTTTGAATTGACCTGCTTTTGACATGTGTACCTACTTACTATTCAAGTTTCAGAATTTTTTTCAGTGTTTATGTTCAAAATGTTTTTGACGTTTGAGATTTTGATAGTGAACCTATATATATATATATATATATATATATATATATATATATATATATATATATATATATATATACATATGGATCTACTTCAGATGTTCGACATTCAAAAACGCCGAATTTCATATGGCCAAGACCATGTGATCGACATTTTGAAATGTCGAACATCTAGATAACTTTCCACAGTTAGGGGTCGCCACAGCAGATCACATGTCCGCTCATGATTGGCAGTTGAGTTTTACAGTGTCAAGTTGCCAGCCCGGCGCCCAACCTTTCACAGAAGTTACACACATGCACGCACTCAAAACCTAGGGCCAGTTTAGAGTATCCAATCCACCTACAGCATGTCTTTGGAATGTGGGAGGAAACTGGAGTACCCGGAGAAAACCCACGTGACCACAGGGAGGACATGCAGAGTCCGCACAGAAGGCACACCAACCAAGGATCAAACCAGAGAACCTCTTGCTGTGAGGTGACAATGCTAACTGCTGCACCACCGTGGCTGTCAAACATCTAGATAACAAAACACACAAAAAAGTTCTCTAACTGCATTTAGCAGGGTGGGGGCTACACCCCCACACCACCTGCTACTTAAATATTCCTACTCCGAGATTGCACTACAGTGCAGAAAAGGGAAATCTCCCATTTCCACACTGTATAGGGATCTCTGCTATACATGTTCGACATTTTAAACTGTCGATCATATGGTCTCGGCCAAATGAATGTTGGTGGTTTGAAATTTCAAACACCTCCCGTCGACCCATATACATACATACATATACAGAGAGAGAATGAGAGAGAGAGAGTGGTGCAGAGGATAGTGTTGTTGTGTCACAGCAAGAGGTTCCCTGATTCAGTTTTCAGTTGGGGTGCCTTCTGTGCCGAGTCTGCATCTTCTCCCTGTGTTCTCATATATTTCCTCCCACATTCCAAAACATGCATACTAACTAATCCACAAACTAATCACCTTGGACATCCACATCCCCCCCCCCCCACCACAAAGGTAATCACCATGAAAAACTTGTCCAAAGCTAACTTTGGCCTCCTAAAAACAGAGGTGGCTAACTTCATGGCACCCATGCAAATGGAGAATAGTTGCATGACCACAGAATCATACACAAATGCACTGTATGAACACGTACACAAATGCATGGATCTTATCATACCCAATAGAACTATGATGCTCTCCTCAAAAAAAAAGGAAGCCAATCTGGGGTCTCCTGCCATAAACAAACTCTATATCAGAAGGAGGAAACTGATGTGGAATAAGGTGAAGTCCCAAGACTGGAAAAAACTCCCTTATCAGCCTCAACAAAAGGTTGCGATCCCTCATCAAATCTTCTAAAGTTAGCTATGAAAACAGAATTGCAGCACATAGTAAAGACAACCATAAGGCCTTCTATAGTTATGTAAAGAATCTCCATGGCAATAACCAGATTTGCTCTGAGCTAGTGCACAATGGTACCTCCTATACCGAGCCAACAGATATTGCCAATATACTGGCCAACAGATTCAGTGCCAACTTTACCCCCCCCCCCCCAAAGGACCAATCACAATACCAGTAGATTGCCAGGCTCCCAGTATTACTGCTGCACAGGTTAAAATAGCACTGTCCAAGGCCAAGAATATAGTTTCTATGGGACCTGACAATATTCCCAGCTGTATTCTACATGAACTACAGAGTGAACTGTCACCTCACCTATGTGCCCTGTTCAATTACAGCCTCACCTCAGGCTTTGTCCCTACCAAATGGCGCACTGCTACAGTCATCCCTCTCCACAAGGGAGGAGTGACTACAGACCTCAGGAACTATCGTCCCATTAGCCTGACGAGTCTGACATGTAAAGCTATGGAATGCATCATCATGGACCTAATAAACAAGGAAATAGGAAATCTCCAAACTCTGGATCCTACACAGTTTGGTTTTGTGAAGGGTAGATCATGCCTGCTCAACTTGGTCGACTTCTTTGAGTCAGTCACCAGAGCGTGGATGAAGGCAAGGTGGTTCATACAGCCTACCTTGATCTGGCCAAGGCCTTTGATACTATTCCCCACTCAGGAATCATAGAAAAACTCACTAAGCTAGGCATCAACCCCTATATCAATAGGTGGGTTGCAAACTGACTCACAGATAGAAACCACAGTGTGAAAGTAGATAACTCCAAGTCAGACTACCAACCAGTCGTGAGTGGAGTCCCACAGAGTCTGGTCCTGGGTCCTCTCCTGTTTGGTATCTACTTCTCTGAAGTCCAGGCCAACATGAAGGGACTCTGGCTGACAAAGTTCACAGACGATTGCAAGTTGGGAGCTATTATTAACTCCCCAAATGATGTTGACATCCTACAGAAAGGCTTCAATGAGACCAATGACTGGTGCTAGAACCATGGCCTTAAGCTCAATGCCAAAAAATGTGTTGTTATCCCTGTTGGGAAAATCCCAGTTCCCTTGAATTACCACATCAATGGTAGTCCACTGAACACAGAAGATGTTATAAGAGATCTAGGAACACAGGTTGAGAGCAACCTCTCTTTTGACCACCACATTGCCACTGTGGTCAGAAAGTCCTTCTATGTGGCACATCTCATTACTAAGGGTTTTGCATCCAGGAAGTAAGAGGTCTCTGTCTCCCTATACTCTTCCCTCATTAGGCCATTCATCGAGTACAATGCCCCGTTTGGCATGTACCTCACTAGACACCTGCAACAACTGGGGAGGCCACAAAAGTACCTCACAAAGAGGATCCTAGGCCTTGTCCTATATGGACAGACTCAAAAAACTCCAACTATTCTCTGTCTCATATCTCCTACTTAGAGGCAATCTCTGCTTGACTTACAAAACCATGTCTAACCCAGTGCTGTTAGAAATGCTACATCTAAAGAAATCCCAATCCCTCCGCATCAAATGCTCCAGAGACCTCAACCTCATTACCACAATCAACATAACATGCTGGAGGGACAGGTTCATAACCCATAGACTGCCCATGCTATGGAATAGACTTTCCATACATGTCAAGCAGAGCACCTTACTGGCCTCTTCAAGAGGAATCTTGATGAGTGGATGGGAAATAGAAAATTCACCCCTGAGATAACTCCATTGGCTCTACTTGACAGATGCACTTAAATTTGGGTCTATATTATAACTGTGAAACCTCACATACGTGAATACGGAAACATTGACACATATTGAGCGAACCGCAAAAACACAGAATGTCCTGAACCGCAAAATTCAAAATGTCGAATCGGCATAGTTGGCCAACTCCACCACCCGCTATGTACTACCTACCCAAACAAAATAAATAATCCACATACATACACTTAACAAAACCCTACTTCTAACCCTAAACTAAAGCTTACATATATTACTATGTATGCACTTACCTTAACCCACACCCTGACCCTAAGGTCCATATCTATTGCACAACTACATTAAGGAGCTATACCCAAACAAAATAAATAATCCACATACATACACTTAACAAAACCCTACTTCTAACCCTAAACTAAAGCTTACATATTTTACTATGTATGCACTTACCTTAACACCTATGTAGTACTCTAAACTGGCCATAGGTGTGAGTGCGCGTGCGAGTGTGTGGTATGGAAGAACTACCATAGCAAGGCTAACCACCCAGTAGTGTGAACCTTGGCTCAAGGTGATTGTCACTGTTAAAGTGACACCCCAACCCCATGTGCAAAAATGGGACAAAGGGGTTGTGTATGGTATATATATAACTTGTTTGAACTTCCTGGGACTGTGGACTACTGAGAGTCTGTGGGGAATTCGTAAAGCAATTAAATAATCAATTGCCTATCTAGGAGTAATCATGGCTGATGTAATTATTTTATAATGGAGAAGGCAAGAATCCACAAACTTTGTGAATATATAATGTTACATGAGTGATTGTAGTTACTGTATAGTAAGATTCTGTATACCATGGATTAAAAGCTTTTTTTACAATTGTTTTTGTACTATTACACAAAAGATACACAGAAATGTCTGCATAGAACTGTAACACAGCTCAGTCATCGCATGCAGTAAATAAACACAAACTGAAGAGAAAACATATTGTTTATATAATAATATGGTTGTCTGCTAAAATGTTATACAGTTAGGACTGTTATATAGAACTGCCCATTAGTGGGCAATCAAATAGTCCAAAATGAAAATACAAGCACACAGAGACACTTAAGGAATGTAAGGGACACAGAATGAGTAATAACATATTTATAGAAGTTATAGCTTTGTTTCAAAGGGACACAAAATGAGTGATATATTTACAGACGTTATAGCTTTGTTTCAAAGGGACACAGAATGAGTGATAACATATTTACAGAAATTATAGCATTGTTTCACCTAATGTAAAGTTCTTCGTATTGCTCTAAGATACTGTAAAATTGTGCAGGCTGTTTTAAGATTGCACAATAATTCCATTCAGAACCACAGTATAGGTAAAGCAGGTATGACGGAGTGTAACCAGATTGCTGGTATGAATGGAAATGATAATTAGTTTTTATATTAAATTAATTAGTTTTATTTGCTAACTTAGTAAATTCACTAGGTATAACTGCCGCTTTCCAGTGTAACAATGGATCTTTCTCTGATTAAATGACTAACAAAAAGCTGCTCAGTCAGCACATAGAGAGTGAGAGATTTGAAACAAAGTCCAAAGTAAAGGTTGTTGACACTTGGGCATTTAAACCTCTTCACTCAGCTCCATTTATATAATATAATATAATAAAAATAACTTTGATTACAGATTTAAGAGTGAAGTACTAGATTTAAAGTAACATATGAAGGTCACACCACACATCGACAAGTAATTAACATTTTTACTAGTTTATCCTGGAAGGTTAATAATGTCTGAAAGGACATGTAGATTTACAACCTGCAGCTACAATAGTTCCCTTTTCTCTGTAGGTGGATAATCACATTTACTCTAGGGAGACAATGTGTGCATATTGTGAGAAATCAAATGGGATTTTGATGTGGCATATGTTGTATTATATTAACTCTGCAATTACTTCAAAGTTGTATATGTCATTGCAGAAGCATTTCCTTGTGTATTGATCTCTTTATGGCTGTCTTTTGCTATGGTCAGTTATATGATTTTTTTATGAAAACCCAAGTCTATTACACAGTATTTAACTTCAACAAGTCAGAGAAACACATGCTGAATCACAAATATATTTACAAAGGAAAGAAAGGTGTTACTGCTCGATGCTAGGATTCTCAACAATAAACTCGATTTCTGGAATCATTCCTAATGCTGGAGAGTGCTGGCATCTCTGCAGTTACTGAGACATGGTTTAAGGACAAGGAAGGCTCTATGGCAATACAAAAATATAATTCCTTCCACACATTTAGACCAGCTACTGCACAGGAAGGGACAATAGGTTAAGGTGTTTCAATCTCCATAAAAAGTAACCACACCTCAAGACTGGAACTACTCCATGTCCAACTAACCTTCCAATATCCTTACTAGTTATAATATTCCCATCTGTGAGCCAGGATACCCATACTACATGCTTGATACCTAGGAACAGCTTATTTGCATATCTACTAAGGGTGAAAATATACTGGATCTGTTACTCACAAAATGAGGGAGCATTGCACCATCCCTTGTATAATGTCCTCACTGGTTAGATCAGATCACAAAGTGGTTAACCTTGAAATAAATATAAAGGCTGAACTCCCAGCAAAACCTAGAACCTATAAGAACTTTTCCAAGGCTAATTATCTCCTATTAAGCAATGGTATAACTAAATTCCAAGTCCATCAAACTAAACTCAAGTAACATGGTGGCCTATGCGGAAGTGTTTATGGAAACCCTGTACAAGCATGTCAGTAACTACATAGAAACAGCAGTAGCAAACTGAAATAAACTTAGGACAAACTCCAAAAACAAGCTGCCTTGGTGGACTCCCAGTTGAAATATGTTGTACAACAACAGAAAGAAAATCCTGTCCAAATATAGGAAAAGCTATGACCAAAACAAAAAAATCAGTCTCAACAAGCAACTAAGTGGGCTAATCAAGAACACCAAAGGCAGCTTTGAGTAAAAACAGCCTGTTAGGCTAAGGATAACCATAAAGCACTTTCCAGTTATGTATGCAGCCTTAAAGAAAACACCCAACAATGTGGTGAACCAATACTAAATGGAACTCCCTATACTGAACCAGGAGATATAGCAAATTTGCTGCCCGATAAATTTAGCTCCAATTTCACCCCCCATTACCACCAGTTACCACCCCAGAAAATACCCCATACCATTTCTCCCTCAACTATCACTAAAGAACAGGTCTTCACTGCACTCTCCAGAAAGAAAAACACTGCATCAGTGGGTCCTGATAGTATCCCAGGATGCTTCTTAAATAGCTCGAAACATGACCTGTCAAGTCCATTAGAATCTCTATTCAACCACATCTCCAGACAGGCTCCATACTGAGGGAATGTAGGATTTCAGTTGTTATCCCTCTACACAAAGGCACACCATCAATAGGCCAAGGGAATGACAGATCCTTAAGTTTGACTAGTTTTATATGCAGGACCATGGAAAGAATTACCATGGACCTGATAAATAATGACATAGGATGTTTTCAAACACTGACCTACACCAGTTTGGTTTTGAGGTCATGCCTACTAAACTTGGTGGACTTCTTTGAGAAGGTCACTAGAGCCATGGATCAGGGCAAAATGGTACACACTACCTACCTTGACCTGGCAAAGGTATTTTACACAATACCCCACTTGGGTGTTACAGACAAACTCACAAATTTAGGCATAAATCCTTATGTTACCTGATGGATAGCCAAATGGCTCACAGATAGGACACTTGAAGTTAGGGTAGGGGAATCCACATCCACCAAGAGACCTATTACTAGTGGTGTCCCACAGGGCTCGGTACTGGGACTTTTCCCATTTGGAATATACTTCTCTGAAGTCAAGACAAATGTAGACAGCCTTTGGCTGACCAAATTTGCTGATGACTGCAAGTTGTGTGCAATCAATAAATCCCCCAGAGATGTATATATCCTCCAGGAGGGGCTGACAGAGACATACAACTGGTGCTAGAACCATGGCTCAAAACACAATGCAAAAAAATGCACAATTATACTTTTTGGGAAGATGGCCATCCCTGAAAATTACAACCTTAATAATACTCCCCTAAGTGCAGACCCAGTGGCAGGGGAATTGGGAGTTCAGGCTGACAGTAAACTGAACTTTGATCATCACGTGTCCATAGTACTAGAACAATCCTTCTCTGTGGCCCAACTTATAAGTAAGGGAATGCCATCTAGCTCTAAGGAGATGATAGTCCCATTAGACCAATAATCGAGTACAATGCACCCTTTGACATGTACCTGACAAGGGATTTGCAACAGCTGGAGAGGCCACAGAGATTCCAGCTGGAGTGGCCATAGAGTTTTCTCACTAAAACAACACAGGGTGCAAATAATATGTCCTATGCAGACGACCTCAAATCCTTCTCTTTGTATATGGACTTCTACAGACTACTGAGGGGTGTTCTATGCATAACCTACAAGGCATACACTGATACAGCCCTGATGAATCTGTTACAAATTTGTTAAACAAATAGCACTAGAATTACCTGATCTAAGGATCTAAGCCTTGTCTGTGATATAAACATAATACGTTGTTGAGACATGTCTGTCTCAGAGATTACCCTTTCTCTGGATCAGACTCCCCCATTCATGTGAAACAGAGCTCTTCCCTAAGCCTACTCAAATGCAATTTGGACCAATGGATGGGAAATGGCAAATTTATGCTTGGCATTTCATGTGTGGCTTTTATGGACAGGAGCAGTCTGTAGATGCCCTAAGGCACAGACAAATACAAAAGCCACTCTAGCCCAAAAGCATTGATAATTGGAAAAATTGGGGCATTTATGGTTAGGATGAAAAAGGTTCTATGGCTGTTAGCCTAGTAACCTGCTATGATCATTTGATCCTATAAAAGGATATAAAATTATAATTTACATTGTATGGATGTGTTCTCAGTAATACGTGGTCAACATTTAAATTATTTCTATATTCAAAACAGTTAGTGCTTTACAAATAGTTTGTATTTAGGTAACCATCTATCAGTCAACTGTAGTCATTCGAATACAGTGTTGTCGAATTTATTTTCTGCAAGCAGTTGAACTATTGTTGGGGCATACCATAATGCTTGGTTCAGGTCCACCATTTAGAAAAAATGTGGCTCTTAGTCCAGGGGTGGCATTCATCAATGTTATATCGTTTATGCCATTCATGATTTGTACAATCTCAATGAATAGGAGATTCGCCTGATTTCCAATTCCTTTTTCATGCTTTTTCAATGAGTGTCAGTATGATTAGGAGCCTGATTCCATACTTAAGGAGTAGTATTCCAACATATAGCCCTATTAACAGTGAAGTTTTGGTAAAAACTACCTGGGGAGAAAACAAAACATTACAGACTGCCTGCAAATCTTGTTTAAGTTTGTCCAGGAGAGGATATTCCCAAAATATACAGACCCAATCCCCTATAGCAGGCCCCTTCACTCTCCAGCAGGTCAGGTCAGCATCTTGAAATATTTTTGAAATTCTAATGGGGGAATAGTAATATTTGAAAAGACATTACCAACCTCTATGGTACTTGGAGTTTGTCCTTGGCAATTTCAACACGTCAGCCCAAACTGCAGGAGCAATGACAGCCTATAGGTCTCTCCCAAACCTGACAACAGCCTTCTGCCTTCTCGATATAGTAGATAGTAGGATGCTGTAGGCATCTGTCCCCCTGTCCTGGATAATCCAATTTATTATGGGAGCCCAGTCCCAGGGATGATGAGTGGCAAATTTAAAGTTCATGTTAGATAACTGCTGGTGTGGCTGTATGCATGTTGATGCATATATCAAGCCTTCCCCATCCCATTTAATAGCCTTTCTTGGCAAATATGTATCACTCAGATTGTTTGGAATCTGGGTGCAATGTGAATCTCAAATTAATCTTGTCTTATAGCCGTGTCTTTCACTGTTGTGGAGAAGATTATTAATTTAATGCAAAGGACATTCAGTTTAATATTTTTCCTGAGTAGTTTATTTCAGCATTTTCAATACAGTTTTGGAATCAAAAAGGAACTTTGTGTTTCAAAGCAACATTGCTTTTCTGTAAAAGCCTTTTACATTTGCATTCGATATAATTTACTTTGTGGGAATTACTGTGTTCTTTTCTATCTTTGTAATAAACCAAAGCATTGAAATAAATTGATGTAGCAAATCCATTGTGCACTTTTCAGTTGTATGAAGGGCATGATTTTTTGAAAGAATCCATTATTTGCAACTTTTATTTTTCTCTGGTTTATGTTTCATTTTTTGAATTGTTCACTGTTCTTTTGAAAATACATTCTCTGAAAAAAATTAAAATAACGAAGGGTAACTAAGTCAGAAATTCTTTTCTTAGACCATCATCTTCTACAACTGCTTCAGAGATGGGATTTGTGAAAATGGACCACAATTCCCCAGAAATATTTAAAAAAGCTTTATCATGCAAACACAATATGTCATTTACCTCTATTACCTGTCAGCTATGCAGCTATATAAACAGGAAGAGATGAATTTAAGTTGAGTGTCTGTGTGTGTGTGTGTGTGTGTGTGTGTGTGTGTGTGTGTGTGTGTGTGTTTTATATATACAAATAGCTCCTATGTATGCACTACACACACATGCAAAACACACACACACACACACACACACACACACACACACACGCGCGCGCACACACAATATATCTATAGTATATAATGCGGAGATATGTGATGTCATGTATATATTATATGATGCCATTTCGAATAAGAAAATCTGACTAACTACAAAATATCAATCTCAAAGGATAAAACTAAAAAAAAAAAAAAATAAAATAAAAACAAAGCTTTAAAATCTGTTTTATGCACAGGATCAAGCACTGCACCCCGCCAGGTTCATAGGTTCATTGTATATTAGGCTAATGACCACTGGGGCTTTTACAAGCCTAGCTATGCATTCCAAATGTATCCAGCAAGTGTTTTTTTAGCCATAGAGGTTATTTTAAGTGTGTATGTATGTATGTATATATATATATATATATATATATATATATATATATATATATATATATCTACTATACATGATCGAAATCTCTCCAAGCCAAATCACATATTGCCGAGACCATATGATCGACTTTTGAAATTTTGAACATGTTAAATTAAAAACAAACAAAACAAACACTAACCTTCACATTGCTAGTGGAGGGGCAAGCCCCCCTGCACCCCCCATGGGTTCTACATCCCCAACCCCCAAAATTTAAATATACCATCTCCGAGATCGCACTACAGTGTGGAAGATGGAATTCGTCTTGTTCCGTACTGTATGGAGATGACCGTTCGACATGATCGATATTTCAAAAGTCGATCATATGGTCTCAGCCATATGCACTTTGGCTTTCTGAAATTTCGATCCGATCCATACACATATATATATATATATATATATGTGAACAAACAAGCAAGCTGAAGAGCAGGAGTATCAATTTGTATAAAATCCACTGAGTTTATTGTACAAATGGTTACCGTTTTCACATATAAATTTCCTTCATCATTTGTACAATAAACTTAGTGGATTTTATACAAATTGTGACTCCTGCTCTTCAGCTTGCTTGTTTGTTTGCATTTTTACTTGCTCTGGTGACTCTTGTGTTGTTTGGATTTTACTATATATGTATATATATATATATATATATATATATATATATATATATATATATATATACTAGGTTATGATTGACAGAATGCCTCTGTTTTCATTAGAGACATAGGTTCTACACCTGGGATGAGTTTCCTATCCACTGGTTCACGTTATGCTTAATAGTGCTAGGGAAGAACTGTTGTCCACATGGATGGAAAGTCTGTTCCAGAGGAGAGGAATTTCTGAGACACATGCCTGTCTTTCCAGCCTGTCCTATTTATGCTATAATAAAGTTCAAGTCCATAGATCAAGCAGATTTCATGCCATTGGTTTTGTGGATGTGCAAAAGGTTCATCAGAGTGGGATCCAAGGATGCCTTGTATGCCAGCCACAGACTGACACTCAACAGTCTGTAGGAAACTGAGTACACAGACAGAACTTTGAGGGAATCTTCATGTTGTTTATACCCCGTTTTCTTTTTGTGAGGGACCTTTGTGGATGTTCCAGTTGCTGCATGTAACTGGGCAGGTACATACTAAAGGGAATATTGTATGTAATAATGGGTCTGATGAGGACCAAATACAGAGGAATTATAACCTCCTTGTCTGATGAGGACCGAATACAGAGGAACTATAACCTCCTTGGACCTATACCAAACAGAACCAAGACTCCAAAAAAAGGAAGCCAATCTGGTGGTCCCCTGCCATAAACAAACTGTACAACAGAAGGAAGAAATTGTTGCTAAAGAGAGTAAAATCCCATGAGTGGAGGAGCTCCCTGGTCAGCCTCAGTAAGAAGCTGAGATCCCTTATAAGATCCTCTAAAGCTAGCTACAAAAAACAAAATCACCACTGATTCTAAGGACAACCACAAAGCATTCTATAGCTATGTCAAGAATCTCAATGGCAACACCCAGATCTGCTCTGAGTTACAGCACAACGACATGAAAATTACAGAACCAAGTGATATTGCCAACATCCTGGCAGTTGGGTTCAGTGCTAACTTTAACCCCCCTCACACCCTAAAGGGCCCTTATCTATACAGAAAGAATGCAGAGTCCCTGTAATCACAACTACACAGGTAAAAGCTGCACTCTGTAAACCCACAAACATAGCATCCATGGGACCGGGCAACATCCCAGGCTGCATTTTACACAAACTTCAGAATGAACTGGCTCCCCACCTAAGCACCATGCTCAATCATAGCCTCACATCAGGCTTTGTGCCCACTGAATGGCATACAGCAACAGTTATCCCACTCCACAAAGGGGGAGCCACCACTGATCCCGGGAACTATTGCCCTATTAGCCTGACAAGCCTGGTCTGCAAGGCCATGGAACTCATAAACAAAGACATTGGTAACCTCCAAACTCTGGATCCTACCCAGTTCGGGTTTGTGAAAGGCAGATCATGCCTCCTGAACCTGACCAACTTCTTTGAAGCAGTCACCAAAGCCATAGATGAGGGTAAGGTGGGTCACATAGCCTATCTTGACCTCGCCAAGGCTTTGGGCACCATCCCCCATTCTAGAATTATAGCTAAACTCACTAAACTAGGTATAAATCCCTACATCACAAGATGGATTGCCAACTGGCTCACTGACAGAACCCACACTGTAAAAGCTGCACACTCCAAATCTAACCTCAAACCAGTGACAAGTGGAGCACCACAGGGTTCAGTCCTGGGACCTCTCCTGTTTGGTATCTACTTCTCTGAAGTACAGGCTAACACAGAAGGCCTCTGGCTAATGAAGTTCACAGATGACTGCAAACTAGGAGCCATAGTCGAGTCCCCAAATGATGTGGAAATCCTACAGAAGGGCCTCGCTGAGACAGATGCCTGGTGTCAGAGCCATGGCATCAAGCTCAGTGCCAAAAAGTGCATTGTCATCCCCTTTGGTAAAAACTCTGTACCCATGAACTACTACATAGACAGCAGTCTACTTAACACCGGATGTGTGATTAGTGACCTTGGGACCCAGGTGGACAGTAATCTGTCCTTTGATAGTCACATCACCACAGTAGTCAGGAAGTCCTTCTACATGGCACACCTCATCATAAAAGGGTTCTCATCCAGGAAAAAAGAGGTCATTGTACCCCTCTACTCGACACTCATTAGACCCATTATAGAGTACAACACCCCTTTTGGAATGTACCTCACAAGATATCTGCAGCAGCTGGAAAGGCCACAGAAGTATCTCACAAAGAGGATTACTGGCCTCAAACAGATGCCCTACAGTGACCATCTCAAAAAACTCCAGCTTTACTCTGTAGCATATCGCCTACTCCGAGTTGATCTCTGCCTAACATATAAAGCTATGTCAAACCCAGAGCTGTTGGACATGCTACACCTAAATAAATCCCAATCCCTCCAAGCTACATGCTCTAGGGACCTAAACCTTGTCACCACAATAAACAGAACATGCTGGAGGACTAAATTCCTGTTCCAGAGACGTCCCATACTCTGGAACAGGCTACCCATCTATGTCAAGCAAAGTTCTTCATTAGCACTCTTCAAGACAAATCTTGATGACTGGATGGGAAATAGGAAATACACCCCGGGAATCACTTCCATGTCTCTGCTCGACAGTGGCACAGGAAAATAACTTTCTTGTGTGACGTAAGCCAGGGAACCTTGTTGGCTAGGCTTACGTAGGCTCTCGGGCTGATAGCCTAGTACCTACCTATGAACCTATGAACCTATGACCTAGATGCCATGCCCTTGCTTATAATTTGAGCAACATAGAATTATTTCCTTACTACCTTAGACACATGTTGGTCAAAAGCCAGGTAACTATCCACATACTTGCCAAATCCCTGACTACTGTGCCCACACTTAGAAGTGTGTTATCAATGAGGTAGTTTTCCAGACTGGCCAACTTACCAAATGATACTATTTTGCATTTCTTGGCATAGAGTTTTAAGCCACAACTTTGGCATCAGTCATTTGTCTGTGTTATTCCTGTAGGATGTTAGTGTTTTGGGGGGGGGGCAGTCTATGACCGCTTCTATTTTTGCAGTCACCTGCAAACATGGTCAGGCAGTGGCCTTTGACAATGACCTTGATTCTGAGAAGTAAATGCCAAAATGGTGTGGGCCCCACATAGAGCTTTACTAATGACCAGCCTCTTTGTGAAGGTGGTCTATTCTATCCTAACCTCTAGGGTCATATCTGAGGTCAGATGGCTATCCAGCATGTAACATAGGGGTTAATATCTAATTGCATTAGTTTCTTTCCAAAGCCTGAATGGGGTATTGTATCAAATGTCTTAGCCGGGTCAGGATAGGCAGTATGCACTGTTTAGTCTTCACCCATTGCCTTACTGACTTTTCAAAGAAGTCCACTAAGTTGATTAATCATGATCTGCCCTTGATGAAGCCAACTGGGTTATATCCAGGGTCTGAAGGTTTTCCATATAATTATTAATCATATCCATGATAATTCTTTCCATGGCTTTACACATGAGACTAGGCAGACTTATGCATCTGTAGTTTCCAGACAGGGTTGCCAGATTTCCAGACCCCCAGGTAGGGACAAAAAAAAAGAAGGTCTCTCATGACATCATGACAAGTGAAGACCAAAAAAAAAAAAAAAAAAGAGTTCCACATTAAAGAACTGAGCTCACTCAGTTGCTCTGCACTAAACACTTGCTTCATGTGTAGCTTCTCATGCAAGTTCAGCATTCATCCGTTTAGCATTTTTTTGATAGCCGTATATGTGGTATCTTGGGACAATCAAAACAAAAAAAACAAATGCGCGAGAGAAACAGTCCAAACAGAATAGGCCCAAATACCCACACTGGCAACCCTGTTTCCAGAGTTCATTGATGGACTGCCCTTGTGCAAGGGGATGACTGTTAAAGTCCTCCATTCACATGGGACAAAGCCTGTCTGGAGGCTATGGTTAAATAGTGACTGCAGAGGTCCAGATAAGTCATGCTTCAGATTATTTAGGAGGCATCCGGGGATATTATCAGGGCCCACTGATGACATGTGCTTAGCCTTAGAAAGCACATTTAGGACCTGCTCTTTATTGATAGTACGGGGGGGGTGTATGTTTGATGGTATTCCTTGGGGAGTGGCCAGGAGTGAAGATGGGAGTAAAACTGGAGCTAAATTTGTTAGCCAGCAGATTTTCTATATCTTCTGGCTCTGTAAGTGGTTCCATTAACAATCTGTTCTGCACATTGTTGTTTACCGCATTTGAGATTTCAAACATAGCTAAAGAAAGCCATGTAGTTGTCCTTGGCCTGGGAGGCTATCTTTACCTCAGAACTAGCTTTGGTAGACTTAGTTGTTTGGTTTGCCTGATGAAAGAGGTTTTATCCTGCTGGGCATTGCACTTGCTAATTTTAGCAATGACTTTTTTTCCTTTTGTTGTACAATCTGTTTATGCTTGGATTTAAACAGCTTGGTTTGTTTTTTGAGTTTGTTCTGGGCATGTTTTTTGTAGGCACACTTGTCTCATAGACAGCTGTGTTCTCCATGTTTGGAGGGGCTTGAAAATTTATCAAATAATCATTTAATAATATAAAAAAATATTTTAATAATAGGTAGCTTGCCTTATGGGTAGTTCCTAACTGTTACAGAGTTTGCTGGGGTCACAACACTGAATTTTATTTTGAGAAGACAGCTTTAAAGTCTGCCCTTACCAGAGAGGACACTACAGTGGGGGGAGGGTCCCTATCACTTCATCGAATCCTCAATCTGTCGAACCCCTATTAATCAAACTTAAAAAATCGAACATCATTTCAGTGAAGGGAGTTAGTTGAACACTGTTACACATTTGACTTTTTCACCAGTGTAATGCGATCTTGGAGTTGGTATATATAGTTGGGGGGTGGTGTGGGGGGCACAGCCTCCCCACCTTGGTCAGTTTAAAATTATGTAGTTTGTCTTATTATCACTCTGGGTGGCCAAGTGGTTTTCTCCCTGGGAAAACGTTTTGATGATCTAAGTGTTCGCTGAAGTGATCTTCGATTTTTTAAGTTCGATGAATAGGGGCTTGATGGATTGAGAATTTGATGAAGTGATATAGACCTGGAGAGCAGTGCAAAGTTCTTCAATACTTGTGAGCACCCAATCCACCATATTTGCACCCATAGTGGGCAAATGAACTAACTGGTCTGGGGTGCTTGGATTTACAAAGTCCAGGAATCTCTGGGCCTGCTAGTTTGGGGTCATGTAAGATTCCTAGTTTACAGAGGGGTTATTAAAGTCCCCTAGGAATACGGCATTAAGTGGAATGAAAAGTGCCTCCAGTAGGTCTATGTATGAGCTATAGGTTTTATGGGTCATAGAGGGTGATCTATTGTTTGCAAGGAGATGATATTGAACTCTACCTATGGTAATTCGGGCATGGAGAAGCTGAAAACTTCACTCCTCTGTCCCTGCTACACATACCCCATGACATCCCTACCACCTATCTCCTACCTTGTATCATTAAACAGCAGGTCGTAAATGCCCTCTCTAAGCTAAAAACACAGCATCTATGGGACCTGATGACATCCCAGGCTGCGTTCTACATGGGCTCCAACAAGAATTAGCAGCACCATTGGGTACTCTTTTCAGTCATAGTCTAAGCATTGCTTTGTCCCAGCTGAATGGAAAATGGCCACCGTTACTCCCTAGCAATCTTTGCATACAGCCTAACTAGACTTAGCCAAGTTTTTTGACACTTTCCTCCACTCAGGCATCATTGACAAACTCACCCAGCATAGGTATCAACCCTTATATCAATAGATGAGTCACTAACTAGCTCACTGACAGAACTCATATAGTCAAAATAGGGTAATCCACCTCCAACAGCAGACCTGTAACCAGTGGTATTCCACAGAGATCAGTCCTGTGACCTCTACTCTTTGGAATCCATTTCTTTGAAGTAAAGCAAAATCTAAAGGTCTGTGGCTGACAAAGTTTGCTATCGACTGCAAACTGGGACCAGTCATAGAATCCCCAAACAATGTCAGTATCCTACAAGAGGGTCTTACACAAACAAATCATTGTTGCCAAAGTCATGGCCTTAAACTCAATGCAAAAAAATGAATTATCATCCCTTTTAGTAAAAGTGATGTTCCTACTGACTACCACATCAATAGCAACACCCTAAGTACACACTCAGTGGTGAGAGACTTGGGCAAACAGATTGACAGAAACCTTACCTTTGATCACCATGTCTCCACAGTGGTAAGAACGGCATCCTATATTGCTCTTCTCATAAGTAAGGGCATTACCTCCAGAAAAAAAGAAATGCTTTTCCCTCATCAGGCCAGTAACTGAGTACAGTGCCCCTTTTGGTATATACCTTTCCAAGCAGCTGCAGCAATTGGAGAGACTACAAAGGATCCTCACATGGAAAATTCAAGGTCTTCACTATCTGTCCTATGTGGAGCATCTGAAATCACCATTACTTTATTCTGTTTTATACAGACTACTTGGAGGCAATCTCTGCCTTGCATATAAGGCAATATCTGACCCTACTTTATTGGAAATGCTGCATATCCGCAAGTCAAATGGTACACGGATTATTCGCTCAAAAGACCTTAACCTGGTATGTGACATTAATAGATGATTCTGGAGGGACAGAATTGTCTCCGAGAGGTTACCATACCTTTGGAACAGACTTCCACTTCATCTCAAACAAAGCACCTCATTGTCCCTCTTCAAATGCAGTCTGGACGATTGGATGGGTAATCATAAATTCATCCTGAGGGTTCCACCTGTGACCCTCTTGGATAGGGGCAATAGTTGCTGATCATGGAAATAAAGGTAGAACTTGGCTAGGCTTGTAACGGCTCTTGGGCCATTAGCCTAGTAACTTCCTATGATCCTATGAAGTGCATCATCCTGTATGAACACACTTGAGGTACGTTTGTTTTTCATGTTGATCAAGACACTGCCACCTTTAGTCCCTGCCTGTGTAGTATTTGGTCTAAATGTGTGGAAGGCATCAAATCCCTGCGCTGTCAGGGTGCCCTCTGCAGCTTTAAACTGTGTCTCTGTAACTGCACAGATGTCTGCTTTCTCCAAGTTGAAGAGCGGTTGGAAGGAGTGGAGTTTCTTATAT
>NC_056733.1:1525735010-1525747510 GCF_019279795.1 Protopterus annectens
GATATGTTGAAACCATTTTTCTGCTGCAGTGAAGACTACTTGGGTAGCAGAGTGGAGTTCTGGGGAAGAAGCAGAGCAGATGAGAGTGGAATCATCTGCATATTGTATACATGTGGATGTTGGGAGGGAATTGGGCAGATTATTGATGAAAATAGAGAAAAGTAGGGGCCTAGGATGGATCCTTGTGGGACTCCAATAGTAATTGGGAGTTGAGAGGATAAATGGCTGTCCCAAAGGACTGCTTGTTTTCTATCAGTCAAGTATGAGTTGAACCACTGTAATGCTTGTGAATCCAGTGATAGGGATTTTAAGGTATCGAGGAGAAGTTGATGGTTGACCATATCGAATGCTTTTGAGAGGTCCAAAATAGTGCAGATGAGAACAGGTTGTTATTTCGATTTTTATTTATAGTGTCTGAGAAGGAGAGAAGGCAGTGTAGTACTGTGGTATGGTCTAAAACCATGTTGAGAGTCTACAAGCAAGTTGTTATTTAAGAGATAATGTAGAAGTTGATGGTGAATACAGCTGCCCATTATTTTGGATAGAGGAGATAGAAGGGCAATAGGTCTAAAATTGGATAGTTCGTTAGAGTTCCTCCTTTATGGAGTGGAATAATATGGGAGATTTTCCAGCAGGATGGGATTTGGATTCTGTTATGGTTCTGTTTATTAAGATGGAAACTGGGTAGCTATTTCGGTTGCAGCTGGTATTCAGCTGGAAGTTTGTCAGCAGAAGTTGTTGAGGCGGTCTCAAGTTTTAGTGTGTGTACTGTTAAGAGTGGGGGGGTAATTTGAGTTGACTGTTTGAGAAGAAGTTGTTAAAGGTGTTGGCTATGATGTTAGGTTGGTTTTGTGCTAAGCTAGCTGGGGGTAGGTGTTTTTGGTGTGCCTGGGTGGAGTAGTTTATTTATTCCTGACCAGAATGTTTTTTTTGTTTTGTTGATATTGAAAGTTGTAGTTTTTATCCAGGATGATAAGTTTTTGTTTTGTTTCTTAGATGTTTGAAATTTTGATGGTCAATAGGGCTTTTGTGGACCTCCATTTAGACCATGATTTATTTCTAGCTCTCATAGTTTGTTTAGTTATAACAGAGAGCCATGGAGCTGCTTTGGAGCTGACTCTGACTAATCGGGATGGGGCATGTTGGTTTAGAATTTGTAGGAAGGTATTGTTGAAATGGGTTACTGCTTCATCTATTGGGAGGTATTTAGAGTTGACCAGTTATATTCTTTGAGTTCATTTTGAAAGGATGTTAGATTGAATTCTGTTTTGTTATATTTGGTACGATAAGTAGTTTTTGCTGATTGTTGTGCATTTTTTTTTGTTTAGTAAAGGGGGGTGTGGTCGCTGATATTATCAGGAGTATTCCTGTGGTGCGATAAGTAGTTTGCTTGGGATTGTTGCATTTTGTTTAGTGATAAAAGGGTAAGGAGTGGTGGTGGCTGATATTATCAGGACTTTATAGGAGAGGGATTGTTGTTGGTCAGTATCCAGTCTAGAATGGTTTGTTTGTGGGTGTGTTCTAGTAGGGGAGTTGATGGTTTGGTGAAAGTTAAAGAGATTAAGGTGTATGGTAGGTTTATTATGGTTTCCTGGGGAAAGGTGCACGAAATCCAGCTTAGGATATTTTCTAAAGTATTGATGTTCTTGCCTGGGGGGATGTAGGAACATATTATGTTTATAGCTTTGGATTTGTTAACTTGGAGTTTGGTGGAAAGTATTTCAGCATTTCCTGGTATGGGGGGGAAGGAGTCAATTAAGGCTACCTGAAGTTGGGATTTGTACAGGAGCCTCCACCTTTTTATTTGGACGGTCTAGTCTTAGGTACTATAGCCTGGGGGAGTGAATTCATTGTCTTTGGTACTGGGTTTAAGCCAGGTTTCAGTGAGACAGAGGATATCAAAGGCGTAGAAATCAATTAAGGCATGGAGTTGAGTGACTTTGTTGTTAATGCTATGAATATTAAGGTGAGCATTAGAGAGGTCAGAGGGAAAAGGGTGGGTTAGAATAGTTGGTATTTTGGTTTGGAGGGCTCTGATTGTGGAGGGTATTGGGGCCAGGGTTGGGGTGGATGTCCCATGTATAGTTTGTTTAGAATAAGCCGTTGTGGTGGGCTTTGTGGTAGAGAGATAGTATATTAATATGTGATTGGTGATGAAGGAGTTTGGTTAAGCTTGAGATTTTCATAGGAGGTAAGGGTGTAGTAAAGCAGGATGTTAAGGAGAAAAGAGTGATTTAAGGGTTAAAGGCATGTTTTTATAGAGTATGAGGCTAGTGATTATAGGACTGAATGGGTGAGGCAGTTTAGAGAAGGGGTGTGGTTGTAGGAGAGGAGTTAATTGGTAGATATATATGAGAAAAGTTATAGGTTGTTGGCTAATTGGGGTGTGTCTAAAGTAAGTATAAAGGTAGGACCCTGGGGGTGGGTGGAATTGGGGGTGGAGGGGGAGGCGGGTGGCGCGGGCGATGGAGGCGAGGAGAAGAGACGACGAGTTGCAAAAAAAAATCATCAGGCAAGAGAGAGAACAGGTGTAAAGGTTTGGGTGAGTTCAACAGGTTGAGGAGACTTGTATGATAAGTGGGGGTAAGTGAAATAATACTGGGTAAGATGAGATGTTCTTGAGAAGAATGTCAGGTTGGATCGATAGGAAGAGCAGTAGGATATACTAATTAATATGAATGTAGGATTTGTAGGATAAAAGCAAGAGACAGGGTAGCGAGGAGGATTAAATAAGGACAAAGGCAAACAGAGGAGGGAAGGAGAGAGGATAAAGGCCAAAACTAGAGGGGGCTGGTTTACCTACTGGGGTAAAAATATGTCCTGGTGAGTAATACTAATCAAATACAATAATAGGACATACTTTCCAAAAAAATATCTGGGAGGACAGTCTTTGTTTTAAGGATGTCATTCCCTATTCAGGATACTGGATAATAAGAGATGTCCACAGGGCCTCTTGGGTTAGGGGAGGACAGGAACCCTGGTATGCAATCTGTAAAATAGCTAATAGTTATTAATCAACAAAGAGGGTACAACATACTTTACATAAATTTCTTTTAAATCGGCAATACAGTGATTTACCCAGGAGCAACACAATATGTAGCAGAATAGTCAGCTTGTTACAGACATGCAAAGGGCCCTCCTCAAATAATTACAGTAGTTAACTATCTTATAAAAAAAACATTTAGGAAAACAGTATCAGGCCTGGTGATTAGATACGTTCAAATACAAAGCATATACTTCAAGCAGTCAAACAGTTTCTACCAATCATAGGCTAGACCTAGTATTGAAAAAACAAAAAAAATAACTTTTACTCCAATAGATTAAAACTAGACCTAGTATTGAAAAAACAAAAAAAATAACTTTTACTCCAATAGATTAAAACAATTTAACTTACACAGTATCTTTGCATGTTATTGAGGGAAATTTTTGTTTAGACATGAGAGCAGTGATGAATGATGACTTCAGGAAAACGATGGGTCTGACATTTAAAAAATCCAGTGATAGGACAGAGGATAAAGGACCATTATTGTGAAAAGAGTGAAAAAGAATAACGCAATGCACCAGGTATCTACCTCATACTGAAATCTACTCTCATTAGCAAGAGGAAAGAATATGGAAATATTAAAAATACAACTGGATACATATATGGGAAATTGAACATATGCACACGGACCAGTACTCAGAAGTCTGCACTGTTCTAAGACCTGCAAAAACTACAAGCACTGTTGGGGACTCCTTCCTGAGTGAAGAAAGTGAATCTATATTTTTTTTGTCTGTTGAGTTGCTTAAACTGGTAGTGTTGTTTTCTGTTTTATCTGCTCCATTTTATTTTCTGTTTTGGCCTGGTGTTTTTATACTGTGGGGCAGAAAGAGACTTAAATTACCTAGGCTGCTCATTTCACATGTTTTATTTTATTGGTTAATTTGCTTCTTGAGTGATACTTAAGAAACAAAGAATTTCTGGGTCTTTGTCTTTTCATATAAGCACTGTTGGTGACTTCCTGCTAGTTATTTTCTCACTCAACCTCCCATTCCTTGTCATGTTTTTTAAACTTGGTTATTTTAAGCTGACCACCCTTACTGTAAATTGAACTTTATAAGCTCTTCCCTTTCTAAACTGCTGTTTATATCTTGATTTATTTATTTGCCTTTCCTGTGCTTATTTTGAAAACAAAGTGCATTTTGCCTCTTACTGTCTGTTCTACTAATTTACTTGCTCTGAATTCCTTATTTAGCAAGCTGCTGGTTAAAGTACTGTATCTGTACACTCTAGCAAGCACTTTTCTGTGTTTTTGCATCAAGAGTACAATGAATTTTCTCTCTAGTGGCGGTGGGGGTAGTCTGTTCTGCATAGGCTGGGGAAACATACTGCATGTGAGTTTTTTTATTGGCTGGAGAGCTTATTAATCAGCTTACCTTGTTTTTAATGCATTTATAAATTCTGCACATTTGAGTACCTCTTGGCTCATTTCTACAAAGCAAACTACTTTTATTGAATAATTGCACTTTTATAAGCTCTTTAAAGTACACTGCTGTATCTGTATCTTTAAATTTGGCTGTGGCAGCATTTCACTCTGGACACTCTTATTTATTGTACTTTTACATTAGGAGAACTGGGATTATTCATCTAGTGGCAGTAGGTATTTACCTGGTCTGTCTGGGTTGGGAAACACACTAAAGGGCTCCAAGTGTAACCATTTTATTGGCCAGAAGTCTCAGTAGTCAGTTTTCTATGTTCCCAGTGCTGATATAAATTCAACACATCTGCATGGAGCTGTGCCAGTGCCCTTTAAAGACATAAACATTGGGAAACATTGCTTTTTTAATTATACTGTGAAAGTTTACTCTTCTAGTTACCTTATTATAGCACCAAGAACTATGGCTGCCTAGAGAGCATCTGATTTGGTGCTGGGCAGCATCAGTGGTTAGGGTAGCTGCAGATTACTCCAAGTAAGCACCCTTCCCTCATCCGCTTACAAACACCCTCCACTCCTATCCTTTCAAGTACACATTAGGACCTGCAACCATGGATGGGCACTTTTCCGCTATCTCTGCTATCATCTTGGTGGACATGGGTATCCTGAGGCAATGTAGTAATTGCCTTATATACATTGACAAACATTTAATTCTTGAACAAACAAATGCAGTATGTGAGAGATGTAGTTACACACTGACACTGGAGGCTAGACTCTCACATACAGACACGAAAAGCAACAAGCAGGTTGTCAGCAACATACGCATCACTCACTACACCAGCAAAGGACCACACACATAGACCCACATATGCAGAGGTGCTAATATGTGATGTACCCAAACTTCAAAGTCCTCTCATGCACAGTCCTAAGAAACTCTGCATGTACACAAGCAACATAATTCCCATCACAAAACATAAAGCTACATCTCAGTGTGCCTCAGCTACAAAGCTCATAAGGCAAAAAACTCCACAACCCAATATTCTGTTCATAGGAAACTCCATTGTGAGACACACTGATGTTCCTCTTACTAGAATGGATAAGGGAAAGATTACAGTTAGTTGTCCGCCAGTAGTCAGGATTCACCAGATCATGCAAGCACTCAGGTCACTTACCCCTAAGTACAAGAAAGAAAGGGGAAAGACCACAACAAATAACTAAGAAGAAAAATAAATTGACTAATGCATATAAAGCTAAGCAAAATTATACTGAACAAAAGGACACAAATGATATGGAATACCCAGATTGTGAGGAATGATAAACAGTGTTCAGTCACAAAATATTTAACCTACAGAAAATGACATTACTAGTGCAAACATGTAGGTAAAAAAAAGAGGCAAAGGTCGGAGTAAAAGAGAAAATAAAGAAATCTAAACAGATTAAAGAAGGATTAAAGAATATTATTGTAAGGAAAAATGTGGATAAAGACTGATGCTCACAACATGGATTAGGTTGTAGAACTACACAGATCGCTAGAGGATAACTGCATGGTTTTAACTGATGTAGGTGATACAACCTGTGAGTTTAGTAAGAGTAATGTTAATTAACAATATTGTTGTATTAGAACTGAATGAGCAGAACTTATTGAATTACAGATGAAGGGTTTTTCAGATTGGGTCTGAAATGATGTGCTAGGTTTAATTATTAAATAACTGATACATTTGCAGAGAGCATTAATGAACATCAAATACTTTTATGTTTGCCTGGAATATATAGCCTGTTAGGTAGTTTAGTTCATACAGGTATTAAGACCTAGTTTTCTTAAATCACATTTAAAAAGGAGAGCCATGTCAGTGCAAATGAAAAAAAATTATAAACACCTACATGAAAAAATGACACATTTTAGAAGTTGGGAATGTGTAGAATATCCATGCCTAAATTTGGGCTCACATGTGTGGAGTTCACCTGTCAAGACAAGGTAAGAGAAGCTATGCAATAGATACATGACAATCTTTGTCTAACACAAGACAAAGTTTTTTTTTTTGCCAGTGCAGAAACTTAACAGCTCACAAATATTTGATTTGTCTGTGTTGACAGCTAATGCGAGGGCATCAAGAATATTTTTTACTGGAAAATGCTATGCTTTGACATAACATTGATGTTTTATTGTTAGCTTTTTTTGTTAGCCTTTTGTTAGCTACAAGGTGTTGCTGTTGGGTTTAGTGCCAAAGAAATGGCCTGGGTAGTTTAGATTGATTCATCATCTTTCATTTCCAGAAGGGAAGTCAGTGAATGACTTTATTGGGGAAGAAGAAGTTAGGGTGCGTTACACCTCTTTGGATGATGCAGTGCAGGTGATCAGGGAATTTCGGGAGCCGTGGTTGGTTAAGGTTGACATTGAATCAGCTTTCCATTTGTTGCCCATTAGGAGGGAGGATTGGCCATTGTTGGGGATGAAGGTAGGTGGTAAGTATTATTTTGACCCTGCCATGCCAATGGGTTGTTCTGTGGCATGTGTGACATTTGAGAAATTTAGTACTCTCTTACATTGGATCTGGAATCAGAGGGTGGGAACGCAGAAGGTGCATTATTTGGATGATTTCTTGTTAGTTGGGGAAGGAAGGGTAGGGGCTCAACAGGGGTTACAAGAATTTACCGGTATGTGTGAGGAACTGGGTGTACCTTTGGCATAGCACAAGATGGAAGGCCCAGCAAGAGCATTGGAGTTCCTGGGGTTAATGGTAGATGCAGAACGGGAATTGTTTTGTCTACCTCAGGATAAGATAGAAAGGCTGCAGTCAGTGATAAAGGGGGTGTTGGACAAGAATAAGATTCGGGTTGGTTCAGTCATGGAACTGTTGGGTCTTCTGAATTTTGCCTGTCAAGCGGTACATCCGGGTTGGACGTTTTGCAGGACATTAGCTTATTTGTTAAAAGGGGGTAAAAGCAAACATCATTGGGTTAGGGTGACTAGGCTAGTGCGGGAGGATTTGAAGTTGTGGGATGGTTTTGTGCAACAATTTAATGGGATTTCCTTTTGGCAATTGAAGTGGGTGGGTCAGGAAGAACTTCAGTTGTTTACGGATGCATCGGGCTGTATCGGCATGGGGGCTTACTTTGGGTGAAGATGGTTTGCAGCGCAATGGCCTCCAGATTGGGATGAGGAATGGAAGCATGATGTCACTTTTTTAGAACTGATGCTGATATGGAAAGCTTTGGTGGTGTGGAAGGAGCAGTTGAGGAACAAGCGGGTAGTTTTTCATTTGGATAATATGGCTGTGGTGAAGGTGTTACAAAAGAAGACAGCTAGGGCAGAATTGCTTTTGAGGATATTGCGGAAGTTGGTATTGCAGAGCCTGTTAATACATTTTTCTTTTACAGCAGTACATGTGCCTGGTGTTAAGAATGATATTGCTGATAGTTTGTCCCGCTTTCAGTTTTGCAAGTTTTGAGGGTTGGCCCCGGGAGCGGTCGAGGTGCCGGAAACATTGCCGGAGGAGGTGTGGAAGCTTAGGATAGGATAGTCAGGCATCTGGTGCAGCATTCATGGGCTTCTTCTATGAGGAAGGCATACGGTAGGGCTCTTTTTTATTTTAATCGATTTGTTTTGCAATTGCCGGATGAGGTAAGGGTATGGTCAGAGGAATTATTGTTAAGATATATGGCTAGTGCTTGGGAGAAAGGTAAGGTTTTGCAGACAGTTAAAGTGGATCTGGCGGCTATTAGTAATTTTGCTAAGTTGGGGGGGGTTGCAAGATTTCACAAAGTCCTGGAGATAAGGACGTATGTTGAGGGGGTGGGGGTGATGGTGGAGCATAGGGATACATGGATACAAGGGGAATATTGAAGATTTTGTTACAGGGTTTAGGATTATTACATGGTGAGTCGCTGGATTATTTTATGTTGGGCACTCTATGCACATGGTTATATTTTGGCACTTTCAGGGTATCGGAAGTGTTAGGTTCCTTATGTTGGAAGGATGTTATAGTGACTGAGAAGGAGGTCAACATCGTAATACAGAAAAGCAAGACAGATCAGTTGGGTAGGGGATGTATGGCAGTGCTCAAAGTGGACAGGAACCTTCCTCTTTGCCCAGTAACTTGGATTACAGAATTTAGGAGTAGGAGGTTGGGGTGTTCGGAGGGGTTGCCGTTTTGTTCAAGGGATGGCAGGGTAGTTTCCAGTAGCAGGTTTATTACTTTAATTAGGAGGATTTTGGGTTGCATGGGATTTCCAGCTGAGAAGTTTGCAGCTCATTCTTTTAGAATTGGGAGAGTTTCGGATTTGGCTAGACAGGGTAGTTCAATTGAGGTTATTAAGAGGGCAGGCAGGTGGTCCTCAAATGCCTTTTTAGCTTATATTAGATAGTACTGTTTGTGGTTATTAACAATTTTTTCTTTTAGGGAAGCGTATAATCATTTTGGGCCATTCGTATATCTACTGGACTGAGAAGCATGCCTTAATCAGGGAGGATGGAAGTAATTTGAGTTTATCTTATTTAGCATGTTCTGTGTTTTGGCATAGGGTCAGGGGTATGCATTGGGATAGGTTAATGTTTGAATTTCAGAAGGCTAAATCATGGATAGGGTGCCCTGCTATATTAATAATTCATTTGGGAGGTAATGACTTGGGTATTTTAACTAAGAAGTGTTTAACGGACACTATTTTACAGGATTTGTGGAGACTACAGGATAGGTAGCCGGGTATGGTAATTGTGTGGTCGGAGTTGATTCTTCAATTGTTTTGGAGGGAGGTGTGCAGTTATAAAGCTATTGAAAGGGCCAGGAGGTTTGTTAACCATACATTGGAGGTGCAGTTAAGAAAATCAGGGATATATATCATTCAACATGGGGACTTTGGGCAAGGAACGTTAGGTTGGTATCATACAGATGGAGTTCATTTGAATGAAATTGGTTTGGATTTGTTTAATTTGCATCTCAAGCTCTTTTTAGAAGAGATGCTGCAGGTTAAGGTTTAGAAGGGGAAACAGCCTGGGATCAGGCTGGTGGCGGAGAAGAGGGACAGGATTGTCCTCTTCTTTTCCCCACTCTAAGGATGTAGTTTAATTTGGCCAATGGTTTTGTGTGGTGGAAGGTGAGCAGGTACGCTGCCTATTATTTGTGAGGGGGGGGGTGAGCAGGTGCTCTGCCCTGAGGTATTCGAGCAGAGTGAGTGGTTACGCTGCCCTGAGGATCGCTGTGGTTGATAGCATTTGATATTGTTTATATGTTTGAAGTTTCATGTATGATAATATATAATAAAGGTCGTCAAATGGCTTTGCGTGTCCAGAGTGATTTGTTCAAAGGGGGGCCGGGACAAATGTAGTTTGGCACAAACAAGGTTGTCCTGGTCCCACGTGTAAGTGGAGGGAGGGGGTGGGTTGTTGGGAAGAGCTAGGCTAGGGATTGACTAATCACTAAATGCATGGAAATGTAGTTAGGGAAAGGGGATGGGAGTAGTTAAGGAAGTGAGGTAAGGAAGGGTGGGACTCAAGATGGGTTTAAGTGTAGGGAGCTAAAGGAAGTAGTTACATTTGGTGTGAGTTGGTCCCTCCCACCCTCCCTTTTTTGCTGGAGGAATATTTGGTTGGTTTGAGCAGATAGTGGAGAAGAGGGACAGGATTGTCCTTTTCTGTTCCCCCTCTAAGGATGTGGTTTGATTTGGCCAATGGTTTTGTGTGGTGGAAGGTGAGCAGGTACACTGCCTATTATTTGTGGGGGGGGGGGGTTGAGCAGGCACACTGCCCTGATGGAGGAAGTTTTAGGGTGAGTAGGTGCGCTGCCCTGAGGCGTTCAAGCAGGGTGAGTGGTTACGCTGCCCTGAGGATCATTGTGGTTGATGGCATTTGATACTGTTTATATGTTTGAAGTTTCATGTATGATAATAATCAAATGCCCTAGTGGTTTGTTCAAAGAGGACAAATATATATATATATATATATATATATATATATATATATACATATATATATATATATATATATATATATATATATATATATATATATATATGTATATATATATATATATATATATATATATATATATATCTATATATATATACGTATAGATATATATATATGTATGTGTGTGCATATACATTTCTCATACACTACAGCAAATAGACATATTTGCAAAAGCTTAAATAAATTAGATTGGCTCCACAAAGAAGTAGGTAATCTATGATAGTAACACGTGAATTTAGATTTATAATGAAAAAGTAACTTGCTCTGTACAATTGTGTGTCAGTATTATTTGCTGTTCCTTTACAATTACGTTGTGTTATTTCCCCAACTAAACTAAATTATGTTTAATAACAGATGTTATCTCTTCAATTCTCCTTCACTAAACTTATACAACTTATGTTGTACAGCTGTATGTGTTCAAAATGTATTCTTTCAGTATGTGTATAACCGTAACACCCAATTTGAATTGCTGTATCCAGGACTGTATGTAAGCTTCTAAGTCCTCCAAGCCTTTCTGTGTTGGAGGGAAGCCTCCTAGCTTATCAGTGGGAGTGGTAAACACTAGGTAACCTATCTACCACAAGAGGAGTGGTTACTGGCCCCGAAATTGTAGTTTATTAGCCGTTTGGGCAGTTTTTTCCATCTCCTTCAACTTTCTGGTCTAAAAGCCCGTGTTTGTGTTTTTCCCGGCTTTCCTGTAACTAGTCTAGTCCAGATACAGATTTGCTGTATCCAGGACTCTATGTAAGCTTCTGAGCTCCCCAAGCCTTTCTGTGTTGGAGTGAAGCCTTCTAGCTTATCATTGGGAATGATAAGCACTAAGTAGCCTATCTACCACAAGAGGATTGGTTTCTGGCCCAGAATTTGTAGTTTATTGGCCGTTTGGGCAGTTTTTCCATCTCTTTCAACTTTCTGGTTTAAAAGCCAGCGTTTGCGCTTGTTTTCCACCTTTCCTGTAACTAGTCTAGTCCAAATACAGATTTGCTGTATCCAGGACTGTTTGTAAGCTTCTGAAAGGTGCCAAAGTCTGCTCTTCAATTTTTCCCTTAGATCTGCTAGTTCTCTCCACTCCTGCACTTTTACTAGCTTATTAGTCGAGCACTTTACCATACCAGACTTCTTGTAGCAATTATCGTAGCACACAAAAGTGCTACCAGCACTAAACATTCTACAAGGAAACAGCTCCAGTACTTATTATTAATGCCCACCCCTCCAGGCATGTCTAAAGGTCAGTTTCCTGTGCTTTCTCCTATTAAACTGGTGAACTTGGGCATCCTGAGGCAATGTAGCAACTGCCTCATATACACCGACAACTCTATCCTCTTACCTCCCAACACTCAGACTTGTGAGAGATGCACTTAGATATCCAAATTGGAAGCCACGGACTCTCCAGCCAAGACTGGAACAGCTGGTCAAGAGGAGAAGGTCAACACATGCACCACACCTCATGGAACACATAGTCCTCCAGAACACACACCAGCACTGCCTTCACATAAAACACCAGCACTGCCTTCACAAACAAACACAAACCACGTACCCACATTTGTGGAGGCTCTCAATAAAAATCTACCCAAACAGCCGAGACCTCCAAGGCAGAAATGCACTTGACCACCACAACACAACACTAATCACGAGACACATAACTCTCCTAAACAGTGTGCCACTCAACCAAAGCCCCTAAGGCAAAACAGCATGCCCAGCATACTAGTCATAGATGACTCGATAGTGAGGCACACTGATGTCCCACTCACTAGGTTGCATAAGGAGAAAGTAACAGTCAGTTGCCTGTCAGATGCCAAGATCTGCCACATAACGCATGCACTCAGGTCCCTCAACAACAGGTACAAATATGACCCTGTCATTGTACATGTGAGTGTGAATGACCTGAGATGTACCTCCCTGGACTACATAAAAAGAGACATGGAGGAGCTCTCAGATTATGTAGCCCAGGTGGGTATGACCTTAGGCCTGAGCAGCCTCCTACCTTCACCCAGAATGATACCACAGTACAAGCAGAAAATTATTGATTTCAACAACTGGCTAAGTTTCTGGTGTCATTCTAAGGGGATCCAGTATCTTTCTGCCTGGGATGACATGATTGACAGACCTCGCTGCTTTGCCAG